>NC_085010.1:11104382-11106882 GCF_963854185.1 Sardina pilchardus | reverse complement strand
AAAGGTTTTGAAAGATACAAAAGGCCCTGCATTGGAGTTGTAAACTTTTAAGGTATAATATTGTCTAAATTGTGTTAATGATGTTTAATTGGTTGCTGATTCAATTAAATCTGATACAATGAATGTGAAATCCAGGTATATTGCTGTCATTAGTGTCAAAATTCAACATTTTCAACATTAATGAAATGCTGACAGCCTACTAATTTTTTACTTCAGCTGACCTCCTTGTCTTAAAGTAAATCAGAAAAGAAGTTATTTAGACAAGTGTGTGCTAGACTGCTCCTGTAGCCAACAATCTCTACCCTTTGGGAATTTAACTGTTATATGATCCTTGGTGATGTAAATTATGAAAACCTCTTTCTTTGGTTGGTCTTGATGCGGCCTTGACTCCTTTAAGACTCAGTCTCGACTCAGACTTGCTTCCTAAAAGACTCAGCCGTTGTCACTCGGTCTCGGCTGCAGTTCAACCAACGGTCTCGACCCCCCCCCCCCCCCCCCCCCCCCCCCCATCGAGGGCAGTGGCGGCGATGTGGCGGGGACGCTACGGCGACGCCCCCTTCCCTTGGACAGACACCACCTTAACTAACAATTTTTCTGGGGGAAACCCTGCAAAGCATTCAATAACCCCCCCCCCCCCCCTTCTATTTCAGTCTGTCTGTCTGTCTGTCTGTCTCTCTCTCTGTTTGTCTGTCCGTCTGTCTGTCTGTCTCTCCCGCTCCCCCTGCCTACCTTGGTAACCCAAAGATGTGTCCTCTCTTTATGCGCTGGGCAAATATGGTCCAGGTGGTCTCGGTCCTGCTCCGTATTTCCTTCCTCACAGTCTGTGCATCACACACACACACACACACACACAGACAGAAAGAAGAGAAGAGAACAAGACTAATCTGGTCACGCCCGACAGAGAATCTCAACCTCAAGTAGGGCCTGTCCTCTTCTGGTCTTGAACGGATAGTGTGTGGTGTTTTGGAGACAGTATGTCTGTGGTGTTTTGGAGACAGTATGAGTATGTCTGTTTGTGGTGACAATACTCAGTGACGCATGGAACAGAGGTCTATGTGAAAAATTGCCATCTTTCTCCTTTAAAAGTAGCTTATAAAGTAGCTTGTAGCTTCGTCCACTATATGTTACTGCATCACTGGTTGTTAATAACTTATTTGTTTGTTTGTTGTTTGTTTGTTTGTTTTCTTACGGAAATATTCCATATTTTTCTTATTAATACGACTCATTGATATGTGTCCTTAAGCAACTTCCAGCTTCCAAACAGGTGATTGGAGGAATGGAATTCCACTTCCTGTTGGAAATCCTAGGCTGAGCCTCAGTCCAGCTGTGTGCTCCTCCGATCTCAGACTATGCATCTATGGCACTTCCTGTCTTCATCATTAATTGATATTTACGGTGTGTGTGGTCAGTCTTCGGCCTGCTCAGCCTCAGCCCCACAGCCTCCGCCGTCCAATCAGTGATTAGCGCAGATTAAGATTAAGATTCAGGTCAGCGAGACACTGCAAGAATCATCGCCTCATTCCTCTACTCGTGAAAAACGTCCAATCACGGAGGTTGCCTGTCGTCACATGGTTCCGATGATTTTAATAAGGACCAATCCCATCACGGCCCCACCGCCTGTCATTATTAAGCATGTTTTCCGTGGCCGTAATTCACTATGGCAACGCCCAGAGATGACTGATGTCTCCTTCTCAGAAATGGCTGAGTCTTAAAAAGACTTCCTGTCAGCTCTGTGATGCCAGGGAACCGTGCCGTATTTCACTCCGCTATTAATATTATGGCGTTCTGACTGGGCATAAAGCTGCTTTAAATCTTTGTGCTGTAATTGCATTGAGCACTTATTGGATTTATAGGATTACATGAATTATGTATTTCTCACGGTGATGCAGTCTAATGTGATGCAGACTATTTCATTAAATATTTATCCTCTTTCTTTCGGGATTCTCTTGTGGAGTTTGGCAACTGCTCTAGTCTGCTGGAAGGGATGTCATCGGGCTTCCTCTATAGCCAACTTGAAACTTGCTCAATGCAGCAAAAAAAATTTAAATAAAAAAATCAATAAATGAAAAAGGCGCCATGGTCTCCTATATACAGTATCTGTCTGCCACAATAGAGAGCCTTCTCTGTGGTCGAAATGTCGCTCCCCATCCATTTGGTCTCCTATAATATAGGACCTATATGTCCGTCCGCCACAATAGAGAGCCTTCTCTGTGGTGGAGTCTGTGTGTGTGTGTGTGTGTGTGTGTGTGTGTGTGTGTGTGTGTGTGTGTGTGTGTGTGTGTGTGTGTGTGTGTGTGTGTGTGTGTGTGTGTTAGAGGGAAGAATTCGAACTTCGGTGCAATGAAGCACTTTTATGTTGTGTGTGTGTGTGTGTGTGTGTGTGTGTGTGTGTGTGTGTGTGTGTGTTAGAGGGAAGAATTCGAACTTCGGTGCAATGAAGCACTTTTATGTGTGTGCGTGTGTGTGCATGTGTGTGCGTGTGTGTGCGTGTGTGTGTGTG
>NC_085010.1:11099382-11101882 GCF_963854185.1 Sardina pilchardus | reverse complement strand
CAGAGAGTGACGACCTCAAGACGTCAACGTCATCACATTACAGAGTGTCTCTCTATTCCACGGGTCGGTCACACACACACACACACACACACACACACACACACTTCACCCAGAACAGCAGATGTGCACTCTCTTGTTAATCGAATTGCCTTATAGAAGCACAGTATAGAGATGCCAGTCAGAAGGAAGACTTCAAACTCTGGTGGGATGAAGCGCTTTTATTAACGATGCACGCTGTACATAAAATATGCTGACTTCTTAAAATATGCTGACATTTTGTGCACATGACAAGAGTAATAGTTGAATTATGACACTAATTGAAGGGTGAAATGTTTAAACGTTTAATCACACTGTATTTGACAACTTGTAACACGCATTCTGCACCGAAAGCACCAAAGAGGAAGAACTCAATCATCATTATCTTCTTATCTGTTTATGTGGTCCAGTTAAGAATAAATGATCTTCACCCTGAACCTCTGGTAGTCTGTTTGCTCCCTGTTCAGTGGCTCACATCTTTAGGACTGTACAACCCATTGTGTACAGTACCATGTGTGGTAGGGCTGCAGCATTTGGGGAAAATGTCGAATTGCCATATTTCTGACAAATGTTGTGATTGTGATTTGCGATAATGTTTTGAATGTCAGTGAATTGATTCAGCACACACACACACTCTCTCTCTCTCTCTCTCTCTCTCTCTCTCTCTCTCTCTCTCTCTCTCTCTCTCTCTCTCTCTCTCACACACACACACACACACACACACACACACACACAACACACACACACACACACTTTGATGATACAGTAGACCCTGCAGTTGCTTGTGCATGCCAATCTTTCTGGTTGTCAGGTTAAATTGTGGAGTGGGCTCCTACATCTCTTAATACATGTCCGATTTGGGGAGGATTACATTAGATTACATTCAATTAAAAGAGCCTTTCACAGCCCTGTGGTCAGACACTACTGTGTGCCATTTCTCTATTCAGCTGAGATTATGCAAAGAGGCGCCCTGCCGCTGTCATGCTCATTAGAAATGAAGCCTGATATTTCCCTCTCTGCCCTTTCCCCACATTTAGATGAGTTAGCCCACTCAGTGCACACGCTGGCTTCTACACTCTCCAAAAAAATGTGTTGGAAATAACACATTGATGTGTTCAAGGCAAGGACAACGCCGTTTGTGTTGTTTCCAACACGAGTTGTGTTATTTTCAACACGTATTGTGTAACAAATAGCAAAAACAAACACATCAATGTGTTATTTCCCACACATCCTTTTTGAGAGTGTACATTTCATGTACAGAAAATAGCAATGCATGGCTTTGTTCCAAGCCAGACTCCATAAAACCATCATCTCTTTGGAATGCACCAATTAGTTGGCCATAAATCTCTACCAGTCTTGAGACTCAGCTGCCTGTATCAGGCCGCATTTTCACATCAGTAGGCCTAGCAGCTTGTCCGAGCTACATGCCAATCTCCAACAGTCGTGTACCAGTGAATGCTCTCTTTGAACGTTACTATTAACCGTCTGTATCAATATTTGACTATCAGCATTGACCTGCAGTTTTTTGTAATATACTGTATGAGTGCCCCTTATCGTCTTGTGGCCTTGCACTAACAAAGTGTCATTGCCTTTGAGATAATGTAGGGTTACAAAGTGACATGAGTTAAAGTAGGGTTACAAAGTGGCATTAGTAGGATCACAAAGTGTCATTGCCTATGAGATAAAGAAGAGTCACAAATTGGCATTGCCTATGAGATAAAGAAGAGTCACAAATTGGCATTGCCTATGAGATAAAGGAGAGTCACAAATTGGCATTGCCTATGAGATAAAGGAGAGTCACAAATTGGTATTGCCTATGAGATAAAGAAGAGTCACAAATTGGCATTGCCTATGAGATAAAGGAGAGTCACAAAGTGGCATTGCCTACGAGATAAAGGAGAGTCACAAATTGGCATTGCCTACGAGATAAAGGAGAGTCACAAAGTGGCATTGCCTACGAGATAAAGGAGAGTCACAAAGTGGCATTGCCTACGAGATAAAGGAGAGTCACAAAGTGGCATTGCCTACGAGATAAAGGAGAGTCACAAAGTGGCATTGCCTATGAGATAAAGGAGAGTCACAAAGTGGCATTGCCTATGAGATAAAGTAGGGTCATAAAGTGGCATTGCCTATGAGATAAAGTAGGGTTGCAAAGTGGCATTGCCTATGAGATAATGAAGGGTTACAAATTGGCATTGCCTATGAGATAATGAAGAGTTGCTTTATCTTCATCTCAGAGAGGGTCCGTCT
Organism: Sardina pilchardus; assembly: GCF_963854185.1. Lineage (NCBI taxonomy): Eukaryota > Metazoa > Chordata > Actinopteri > Clupeiformes > Clupeidae > Sardina > Sardina pilchardus. The sequence continues at coordinate 11,099,596 of NC_085010.1, read as the reverse complement.
AGGGTTGGGTCATTGTCTAGGGATGGGACGCCACCATTGTGATGCCATGTGATGGTGAGGGGTGGGTGAAGGGTGGGTGTAGGGAGGGTGGGTGTAGAGTGGGTGAAGGGTGTAGGGGGTGGGTGAAGGGTGTAGGGTGGGAGCTTCCTAATGAAACGCTTCCAAAAATGGAGACTTTGAAGTGCATAGCAGCCCAATTAAGCTGCAAACTGAT
>NC_085010.1:11081882-11086882 GCF_963854185.1 Sardina pilchardus | reverse complement strand
GTTGTAAGTACAGTGTGTGTGTGTGTGTGTCTGTCTGTGTCTGTCTGTGTATGTGTGTGTGTGTGTGTGTGTGTGTGTGTGTGTGTGTGTGTGTGCGTGCTTTCAGCATTCAGAAGAATGTTTGCACAGTGACTGTGTAAAGTAGTCCCATTTCAGCATCGTGTGCCCAAACCGTTGAGCCTCTAGTCTTCACCGTGCTGACTTCTGGGCTGCAGTGCGTTTGTGTCTGTGGTTTCAGGCTGAGGGATTAATCCCCCCCTCCCTAGACTTGCAGACACTGGTACACACTCACATGGATCAAGAGGCATACATACACACACACATACACACACACACACACACACACACACACACACACACACACACACACACACACACAGACACAGACACAGACACAGACACACACACACACACACACACACACACACACACACACACACACACACACACTTGTCTGATTGAAGCTTGGCCTTGGCATGGGAGGGAGGCGTCCACACCATCATCTGCGTATCATTAAACGCAGGTTACAACATACCTGTCCCTGAGATGGGCTTTAAATAGACCACACCAATGGTGTGTAATACACTCACTCTCTCTCTCTCTCTCTCTCTCCCTACTTCTCTATCTCTCTTTTCCCTTTGTGGCTATTCGGTTTTCTCTCTCTCCCTCCCTCCATCTCCAGCTCTCATCTGTCTCTCTGACTCTCTCTCTACCTCTCTATTCCAAACTTCCAATTCCTTCTCTCTCTCTCTATTTATGTCCATTCATGTCTCTTTCTCACTTTCTCCCTCCTTTTCTCTCTTTCACCCACCCTCTCTCTATCTCTCTCTCCCTCTCACTCTTCCACCTCATGTCTCTCTCTCTCTCTCTCTCTCTCTCTCTCTTTCTTTCTCTCATTCGTCTGCCTGTAGAGTTGATGTAGTCCTTTTCTGTCTTTCACCCCCCCTCTCTCTCTTTCTCTCTCTCTCTTTCTTTCTTTGTCTCTCTCTCTCTCGTTCCTCTGCCTGTAGAGTTGAAGTAGTGCTAGTTGTTGTTGTTGACTCTGAGGAGCTGGCTGAGGTCGGGGAGTCCGTGCCTGTGGTCTGGGTACCTCGTACTTATCCCTTTTGAGGGAGTGTGCAATTTGAACTGAGTAAATCCAAAACAGCAATTTCACTTCCCCAAACGATGATGGAAGATCGGGAGATCCGTTTTTCCGTTGTCGCCTAAGGCAACTTTAAAAGCAAAACACATTTTTATGCCTCTCGAAAGGTTAGTGATATAGTCCTCACTCTTGGTCAGTCAGTCACACACACACACACACACACACACACACACACACGGTCACACACAGACACACACAGACACACAGACACACACACACACACACACACACACACACACACACACATACATTTTCACAGGCACTTAACTGGTTTGCCGCTTCCTGTGTTGGCGTAAACATTTTGTGAGATGCAAAGTGCCTGGTTCAATTGACCTTTTGAGCTGACAACCTTGCACAGACATAATAAATCGATTGTGCTGCCTGTTTGTCTCTTTTGTTGTTTTGTTTTGTATGTTGTATGGTATTTTACCTGGCTACACCACCTGATGATGCGGTTGCGCCACCTGACTTGTTGCTACTAATTTCAAATTAAACAGGCATCTTCTTGGACACCTACAGTATATAACCTTTTGACTGAGCTAGCAAGTTCATCCATTACATTGTCCAATACAATAAAGAGTTTCATATTAAAATAACTTTTTCTTAGTTTTACTTGGTTGTTTTCTTAGCTTAACTTTGGTCCATCTATGAAGAGAAAGTACCGTAACTGATTTTTTCATCAGTATTTTAGAGAGATTTACAAACTTTTCACTCATCAGTAAAGGTAACTTGGGGTCCACTTGATGAGGCAATATCCTGTTCATTCTCTTCCCTCTTCAATTCAAAATAGCATTTCTATGAATGCAGTTGCAACTTCCTGACATTTCTGATTTTCGAACAATGCCTATAATAATTTCCTTACCTTCCTTACCTTCCTTACCTGTATTTAATAGCCTACTTTTTAAAAAAAGATATAGTGTTAGTATTTGCCTGGATGCTTGCGCCATCTGACCTTTTTAGGGTTTGACATGACAAAACATAAAATCTATATAATTTTTATGATAAACAGAAAACATTTTAAAATTATACAGGTTTTATAGAATCAAAATGATGTCTGTTGTGAATCATTTTAAATGATTTTAAACCAAAGTAATGGACTAGGACACAGAATTGCACACACACACACACACACACACACACACACACACAGGCACAATACAGAGGCCATGCACGGGGGTCGTACCCCCCTCTCTCTGAGGAGTGATTTAGGGGCGCACCACTCAGTGCTGGGGTGACAGAGGTGAAGGCCAACAGCCGCTCCCTCCGCTGCTCCCCCCGCTGCTCCGCTCCTGAACCTTCATCATCAGAAGGGGGAGTGTGTGTATGTGTGTGTGTGTGGGAGGATTTGAAAAAAGTTATCAAATTCCTCCTCGGACAAAATCCTCCTCGGGGATTGTATGCGCGTGTTGTGTGTGTGTGTGTGTGTGTGTGTGTGTGTGTGTGTGTGTGTGTGTATGTGTCTCTCTGCATGGAGGGTGTATGGGGGGACTCCCTCTCCCTTTCCCTATACGCATCAAGCTTCATCATGTGTGTGTGTGTGTGTGTGTGTTTGTGCATGAGTGTGTGTGTGTGTGTGTGTGTGTGTGTGTGTGTGTGTGTGTGTGTGTGTGCATGTGTGCGTGTGTGTGTGTGTGTGTGTGAGAGAGAGTGTGTGACTTGAATGATAGTAAATAACTCTTGGTTTTATTCCTAAAATATGGACAATGCATGATCTTCATTGAGCAGATGTGTGTGTACAGTATATGGGCTTAACCATTAACAATGTTGCACCAGATACACATGCTACCTAACATGATGCAATCCAATGTAATGACGACACAATGAAAACTCTCGTTCTCGCTGATAAATCAACTCACTGGGTCACAACTCTTTCTGCCTGCAATCAGATTATTTCCTTTTTCCGAATCAGAATCAGAATTATTGGCCAGGTTTGCGTAAACCAACAAGGAATTTGACTCTGGTTAACTTTGCTCTCAGGGTACAACACTCAACAAAAAAAAAAAAACATTAAAAATAATAATCTGATTATTTAATCTTAATCAGATTATTTCATGCATGCATGCTGTGGTCCTGAATGGCCCGTGTGGGAACACACACACATACACACATACATACACACACATACACACACACACACAGACTACACTGAGTTCATCTCCATGCACTTGTTACAGTTGAGTCTTTATGGAGTGCGCTGGCTAATTGAGTGATGGTTTCACTCTCCCTCTATCCCTCTTGCTCGCTGCACCTGTTCCTCCTGTGAATGGATGAGCAGTGTGTGTGTGTGTGTGTGTGTGTGTGTGTGTGTGTGTGTGTGTGTGTGTGTGTGTGTGTGTGTGTGTCTGTGTGTGTGTGTGTGTATGTGTGTGTGTGTGTGTGTGTGTGTGTGTGTGTGTGTGTGTGTGTATGTGTGTGTGTATGTGTGTGTGTGTGTGTGTGTGTGTGTGTGTGTGTGTGTGTGTGTGTGTGTGTGTGTCTGTGTGTCTGTGTGTCTGTGTGTCTGTGTGTCTGTATGGTGGTGATGGTGTTCGGGGGGGCCTCTGAAAGAGAGGAGAGTAACAGGACCAGACAAAGAGCTCTGCCATTGCTACTGCCATTGCCATGGGCTATTGTGGTGGCTGTCCTTGTGCTGCTGCAAACAGAGAAGATAGCTGTAAAGTGCTTCTCTTGAATAGCGATGACACAGAGACCGGCCAGGTGCCAGCTGCTGCAGCAATGTACAGCGTTACACACACACACACACACACACACACACACACACACACACACACTTCCATGACTGTATGGTACAGTGAGTGGTGTGCGCGGTGGTGAAATGTATATTTAGACGCGGAGCCAGATTGGTCACTCTGGTGGCCATCTGCTCATGTGGCGTTTTCTGTCTCCTTAATCCAACTGTACAGTACACGGCCCTCTCAGCGCCGGATCAAAGGGGAAACGGTAGGAATATCAGACGGGACTGTTTGCACTGCAGTATCCGCTTTCTAGGGCCCGGTGGTTTAGAGTGTGTTTAGTAAAGAGAGAGAGAGAGAGAGAGAGAAACAGAGAGAGAAGGACAGAGAGATGAGAGAGATGATTGAGAGAGAGAGAGGGAGAAAGAGAGAGAGATGAGAGAGATGATTGAGAGAGAGAGAGAAAGAGAGGGAGAAAGAGAGAGAGAGAGTCTTTGTTTGTCTTTGTGTGAACGGAGTGGGCAGCAGACTGTTTGGACTGTTGGATTGTGGTCTCCTTTTGTTCGGTGAGTTAATTGAAATCTCAGGGCCATTAAAACCATTATGTGGTCTGCTGCATTTTAAACGGGGGAATACCGTTACCGCTGAGATGATCGAGGGTGAAGAGAAGAGAAGAGGGTTGTTAAAAGCGCTCTATAGTTTGTGACTGAATATCGAAGAAAGCTGCCTCTGGTCTGGAATGAATCCAGATCAATTGAATGCAGAAGACGGTTTTCCATTAGCTGCCATGCGTCGTCTGAATGAGCGGTGTGGAAATGTGGAAATGAAGGTGGAAATCATCTCTTCACACCTCTCACACTGATCCATCCTCCCTCATTTACACAGCTGTGGCACACACACATGAGATCTGATTAGGCATGGAGACACTCATCGAGTTGCACACACACACGCATACGCACACGTACACACACACGCACACGCAGACACATAATTTGGAGCCCTTGGAGTCCAAGTGCCAATGGAACCCCTCTCCAATCCGACCTGCGGTCATTTTCCTGAGTACTCTCTCTCTCTGTCTCTCTCTTTCTCTCTCTCTCTTCTTCTCTCTCTCTCTCTCTCATTTTATGTATCGTCATGCATAAAAAAAGGAAAACCCTAACATTAAATAAAACAGAACTCCCAAG
>NC_085010.1:11076882-11079382 GCF_963854185.1 Sardina pilchardus | reverse complement strand
TGAATGGTTATTTCTCTGATTAGCAGTTAGTATAACAGTTGGTGTATAGGTGGAGAATGGCTGTCTGTTCTGTGCTCTCTCTCTCTCTCTCTCTCTCTCTCTCTTTTTCACTAAGGAGGAGTGATTGACTCTGGAGTGATGTCTCTTGTTAGCACTTAGCAGTTAGCAGCTAGCATGACTGTGGTGCGGCGCGGTGCGGCGTGTTGAGTTATGAGGGCAGAGAAGAGCGGAGGGATTTTCTCTCTCAGAAGCGACGCGCTCGAGGTGTCAGGCGGCTGCTGGCGTGATGAAGCACTTTTAGATTTGTCATTCAATAATGGATGCGGTTTGAGCCATTCTCCCTGGGGCTGAGGTGGGGTTGGTGGTGTGTGTGTGTGTGTGTGTGTGTGTGTATGTGTGTGTGTATGTATGTTGGGGGAGGGGGGGGGGGGGGGGGGGGTAGTGTGAGTGCTTTCTCTCTCTCGCTATCCCCCTGTTTTATGCTGCGGCTCAGTAGCCATGGCAACGCTTCAGGTCACCACAGTGTGTTTTGAGCCTGTCAGCTTTTCCCTTCTGTCTCTCTCTTTTTCTTTCTTTCTCTATCTCTCTATCTCTGTCTATCTCTCTGTATGTGTGTGTGTGTGTGTGTGTGTGTGTGTGAGCAGCTGCCATGGACGGCTTCATAGGGTGTCAGTGATCATGCTGTCATTTGAAAATAGCAACACACTGTCCCCCCTCCCACACACACACACCAAAACCAACACATATACACACACACACGCACACGCACACGCACATGCACACACACACACACACACACACACACACACACACACACACTCATATGCACAGGTACGTACGCACACACACACACACACACACATGCACAATTCCTCCATGAGCCCCATGTTATTACTGTGGCTCTATTGTGTCGGCGCTCACTTGGGCTGAGCTAGAAGACCCATCTCCAGAGGGGGAACGTGTGTGTTGTGTCTGCCTGCCATGTTGAGTCTCCTGATGAGAAAATAATGTGTAAATTATGATAATGCATTCACACTCACGCCGGCTACCCAGCTCCCGTGTAGCCTATACGCATGTGTGTGTGTGTGTGTGTGTGTGTGTGTGTGTGTGTGTGTGTGTGTGTGTGTGTGTGTGTGTGTTCCCGTGTAGCCTATACGTAGGTCCCGCTGTGCTGGAAGTGCCCGGGACCCCTCGCCTTGCAATCATGTTGTCTATTGATTTAAAGGGATGTCCTGTCTGTTTGTGCAGAACTGGTAAATCAGCAGTGGTCCCTGGGGAGCGCAGGACAGCCATTCATTTGTGGTGGGATGCGTTTTATTGGTCAGGATAAGATATGTGTGTGTGTAGCAGAGCATTCTTCTTTTTGTTATTTGACGTTTTTTTAATGCAAATATGTGTGTGTACGCTTTATATATATATATATATATATATATACAGTATATATATATATAAAAATGTACACAAGTGTGTGTGTGTGTGTGTGTGTGTGTGTGTGTGTTTGTGTGTTTGTGTTTATGGGCTTGTGAAAGATATGGCTAGTTTATGGTCTCAACACAAAATGTTGACAACATTGAATTCCACAATGAATTAAAACAAAACAATAAAACTCTTGAATACCTTAGGGAGACTTTTTTGAAAGCAGCAATTTGTTTTGTTGCGGAGTAAATGCAATGTCAAAATCTAGTATGTTAAGCTGGATTTAAGTCGAGACTGTACTGTCCGGTGGAATTCCGCCATCCCATATTACTGAACCGCATGCACCTCGTCGCCATAACGACTCAGGGTTTATGATAAATGCTCCCAGTGTTCCAGTAAGATAGTGGCTCAGATTCCCTGCATAGCTGGGAAGACTGAGGTTGAGTTGCAGGCAGCATCCAGCCAAAATTGTTCCTGTCATCTCATTGTGTGTCAAAGTGGTGGTGATGTTGAGACTACACGCACACATGTACACACACACACACACACACACACACACACACACATACTGTACGCACACACATTTACACGCACGCACGCACACACACACACACACACACACACACACACACACATGCACACGTTCGCGCGCGCACACACACACACACACACACACACACACACACACACACACACACACACACACACACACCATACCAGCTGTAAGACACTCCTCTGATCCTGAATGGAACGGTGTCTGACTGTGTGTGTGAGTATGAGAAAGAGAGGCTGTGTGTGTGTGTGTGTGTGTGTGTGTGTGTGTGTGTGTGTGTGTGTGTGGGGGGGGGGGGGGGGGGGGGTGTATGTGTGTGTTTGTGAGTATGAGAGAGACTGTGGATAAGTGTGTGGTTGTATTGGCCATAAATGAGTCCATGGTTCCTGTTCAAAATTCTGTGGGATGTGAATGGATTGGGCAGGGTCACTGTTGCCTGGATATTGTTGCTATGCCCACCAGTCTGAGGGCTGAGTCTATTTTTCTTTGTTCAGTGACCACAAAAATACAGTGGTTTTGAGGATGTCGTGA
>NC_085010.1:11061882-11064382 GCF_963854185.1 Sardina pilchardus | reverse complement strand
CATCCTCTCTGTGTAAAACTCACAAACTAATGTTGTGTGAATGAGTGTGTCCTGATGGTCCTGCCCGGTGTCTTTTGAACACACTTCTCTGCATAGCCCTTGAATAGAGGATAAATCAAATGTACGTTAAGTGCTGAAGGACAGTTTGTGTGTGTGCGTGTGTGTGTGTACGTGTATGCATGTGACTGTATATGTGTGGATGGATGGATGTGTGTGTGTGTGTGTGTGTGTGTGTGTGTGTGTGTGTGTGTGTGTGTGTGTGTGTGTGTGTGTGTGTGTGTGTGTGTGTGTGTGTGTGTGTGTGTGTGTGTGTGTGTGTGTGTTGTGTGTGTGTGTGTGTGTGTGTGTGTGTGTAGATGGATGTATCCTTTTCCCATAATTGCTTAGTCACTCTGTGCTCAGTAGTCAAATCCCTTACCTTGCAGCTCGTGCCACTGTCACCCAACCCGTGTGTGCAGGCTTTGAGCCGCCATGGAGGACAGTGTCACTGACCTGAATGTGATGTGACAGCACTTTGTGGCAGCTGCAGAGATATCCCTCTTGATCCCTCCATGTTGGCTCCCTATGTCCATACCCATTGACCTCTGTCCACACACATTTCCTAGTGGGCAAAAAGTTTAACATATGGGCTTGAATGACACAGCAAAATAACTGTAAGACAGAGAATGGAATGTAAACAATTGTAAAAACAAAATAATAATAACAACAAATAAACAAAGAGGCTCTTTTTTTGGCTCTGATAGTGGTCAAGGAATGTGCTGACATTGTGGGTGGGCTGAGTTCCTCATTGTAGTGACTCACCGGTGATGTCTCATGTGTACTTAGGCAGGCTGGAAGGTTGCAAAGTTGCAAAGTCACTTTGACGACAGTTGGGAGGATCTCGCTCTGGGAAGATTAATTTAACAGAAAGTGCCACGTTGCGTTAATCCAGCCATTTAAAACAAATTCATTAATTAAATAGATTAAGTCGTTAATATTTCTGAACCGACTCACAATTCTCCTTGGCAGACAGATGAAGGAGATCTAGACCATGTGTATTATATGCAATATATGCACTGTATATTTTATATACCCTCCTGACAACAACAACAACAACAACAACAACAGCATCCAAAAAGCCTAAAAATAGGCCAGCCAGACCAGTTTAGTTTCAGTTCATCTCCCAATGTCCTTAGTCTTGACCCCTGAGGCGTTGCATATGGATGTATACAATATGTATGTCTGTCTGTCTGTCTGTATGCATAGAGAACATACAGTCTAAATTCTCCCTCGTTAGGTTCTCTCTCGGGCGTTTAGAGGAAACGAAACCTGACATCTTCACACCCACCTGACTGCCAACACGTGTAGATGTTCAGCTCGGATGCTCCATTGGTTGTGAAGGTTTTGGTGATCTTGTGCTGCGCCAGTTACAAACTAAAAGTTAAAATACACAGTAAATATTTACACCCATTGAGATATAGAGAACCTTAATTTTACATTAATTTATTTCAATGTTCTATGAGGAAAATATAAATATTAGGAAAAAATATACATCTGGATGAATTAAGTATCTATCTATCTATCTATGCATCTATCCATCTATCTATCTATCTATCTATCTATATATCTAACTATCTATCTATGCATCTATCCATCTATCTCTATATCTATTTATCTATCTATCTGTCTATCTATGCATCTATGCATCTATCTCTATACCTATCTACTGTATCTATCTATCTATCTATTTATCTATCTATTTATATGTTTTTTGGTTGCCACATCAGCACATTGCGTTGGTACAGAACTGTAGTTGTAATGTGCCTATTGTGTCAGAATAAGAGACACATTTTGTCTGGGTGTTGCTAAAAAAAGATATGGTGGCCAGAGTGAAAGGAGCATAGTCCCATTTAAGGGTTAGACATGGAGGTTAATTTAGAAGGTAGCATTATAATTTGGAGGTTTCTTTAAGAGCTAGCGTTATTCTTTCTGCAGGCTCTGGGTTGAGACTATTACTAGGTTAGATACAATTAGATTCAACTTTAGTGTCCCTGTACAGAGACAACTAAATGCAGTTAGCGTCTAACCAGAAGTGTAACAAAGCAGAAAAATGCAATGTTAACAGTATAGACAGGTGGTGTGGTATAAACAGTACAGTGATTTCCTGTGTATTAGCCGCAATGTGTATAAGCCGCAGGACAGTGTTTTATGCCAGTTTAAAGAAACAAAGCCATAATGACACCATATTACTGTAACTGCCTCCGTCTATTAAAGTCTGAAGTATCTGAAGAAGTTTTGCAAAATCAATGCAATACTGTATAGTAGGTCGCGGTTAATAGTTGGGAAATTACAGTATGGCATATGATACAATGCAGACAGTACTATACAGTTAAGCAAGCGGTATAGTTTACATTAAGGATATGTGCAGTCAGTGTATTAACGGTAGCATTATATGATCACAATAAATATGGATATGCAGTATAAACAATGCATATACAGATATGTACAGTAGGCACAGATG
>NC_085010.1:11027910-11057910 GCF_963854185.1 Sardina pilchardus | reverse complement strand
TAAAATATACACATTATACTTTGTGTATTTGTGTGTGTGTGTGTGTGTGTGTGTGTGTGTGTGTGTGTGTGTGTGTGTGTGTGTGTGTGTGTGTGTGTGTGTGTGTGTGTGTGTGTGTGTGTGTGTGTGTGTGTGTGTGTTGATTTTAAATAAAAGATTGAAAAAAAATTGAAAAAAAAAAAAAAATGTGTTTGACATTTTCCCGTCCTGCGAGTAGGTTTGTGATTGGCGCAGACACCTTGACCATCCATGACGTGACGGAGACCGACGAGGGCCAGTACACCTGCATCATGAACACCACCCTGGACCAGGACTCAGCCAGCGCCACGCTCACCGTAGTGGGTAGGTGAACTCACCGTTTACTCACCATTTACTCACAGTGTACTCATCATAGTTGGTAGGTGTACTCAAGATTTACTCACTGTAGTCAATAGGCGTACTCACCATTTACTCACTGTAGTCGATAGGTATATACAGTACTCATGATTTACTCACTTTAGTCAGTATGTCTATTCACTGTAGTAGGTAGCTACCGTAATTTCCCGACAATTACATTGATTTTGCAAAAATTCTTCAGCTTTGAAGTTAATAGGGGGGCAGTTAATATGGTATTAATATGGTTTTGTGTATGTACTGTATATGCCAGAAATTACTGTATAGTCACTGTAGTTGATCGGTGTAATTGCTCTAGTTGACAGGTGAGCTTACTGTCGTATACTGTACACTATAGGTACCGTACATGTTCTCACTCTGTGGTCAGTATGTGTGTATCTGTGCATATTGTTAACTTTTTCTTATAAGGTTTTGGTTGTCAAAGCCAACCAAATCTGTTTGCCACTTGTAACAGTGTGGACGCCCAGGGCAACCGGACAGCCATTAATGTCGAGCCCTTGTACATAGCCACCTTCTGTTAACAGCAGCATGGTAGCCTTCAGGGTGATGTTATGGATACTATGGGACTCTCTCAACATCCCTCCTCTACTCTCGATGCTCGGCCCTTCAGGCTCGTTCCCACTCATTTATAAACAAAACTGGATGGACTGCCCTATTGTTGCCGCCCCATCATTCTTTATCTAGATCAGTGGGAACGAGGACCGAGGAAGGAAGGGAGGACAGATAAAAAGAGGAATGAGACGCACCCATTGCTGGGCATGTGAGGCGTGGTTGTCGAGTGCCTTCCCCACAGATGAGCTTCTCCTTAGCACTGGCCATCTGTTGCTTCATTTGTTTGTTTTTGTTTGTTGACTTTTAAATCGCTTTGGATTAAATTGTCAGCAAAATTAATATAAGTGTAAATGTAAGTGCAAATGTACCTGTTTAGTACGGTTTATGTAATGTAAACAAAAAGCTCTGTATTTACGGAAATGTCAGCGTAACAGCCTCCTGATCTTGCTGTACCTGATCTAGTGTAGGAGTGTAGTATTACTGATCTGACTTAATCACCTGAGAAGATAACTCTGTTTTAGTGTGTTTGAGTGTGACTTGCTTATACACAATGCTTAGTTTAAAGTGACTCATGCATGAACTGAAGCTATTGTGTGGCGTATAGGAACGCTGAGCTGATTCACCAATGTTTGTACTTACAGTAGGACCTTGCTCATATTAGTTACTGAGTTCATGTTACTTGATTAGCTTTGGTAAGACTTTATCAATATTCAGTGCAATACAGAGATCTAGATAGATAGATACAGTAGATAGATAGATACTTTATTAATCCCCAAGGCGAATTTCAAGATCTGGAGTTCATTTGGTAATAATGGAGGCTTCGACATTATCACAATGATGTCCGTATTCTTTTCGCTAATAACTCCTCCTACCTCACTTCTGCCCCGCCCTCCAGAGGCCACACCCACTCCGCCCATCGTTTACGGTAAAGCCCGTGTGGCATCCCTCAGAGTTCTGTTGCCATCTGCCATGACCCCTCCACCCCTCCACTGGATTTATGTTTTGATTTGGGATGTTTCCTTCTCCCTGACTTTTTGTTATTTGTTTATTTATTAACACATTGTGCTTGTGTATTATCGTTGTTCTGTTTTATTTTCCTTTGTTGTTGTCATGGTTACCTTTTTCAAAATGTGAACGGTTAAGACTCACAATAACAGTTTCACAAGAGTATTTGATAGTGTCCCGTACATGGATTAAGCCTTATCCTAGAGTCTAAAAGATTTATTTTAGGAACACTTAAGGTATTTACATAAGAGTGACATGACACTGTCAAGAACACATAGCACTGTCATGAGACATGGATCCTAGCCCTAATTGAAAAAGTGAATGGGGGTTTTAGGTTCTTTCCTCATCCATGACTCTAGTTTGTGGTCATACTTTACATATCTAACCCATATCTGCAGTATACCCATTTAACACTGGATATTTCCCCTGTAATCCATGCACAGGAAACTGGTCTAATTATTATTTATTTATAAGCTTTATTTCTATTTCAGTATTTTTTGTGACTAATTTCCATCCAGCATGATTTGGTGATTGCTTATCTGACTCCCTGTTCATCCAACAGGCTGTACATTCCCATACTGATGCATGCCTGTTCCCCTCCCCTCAAGCAATCAGTATCCCATATCAACTGCTGTGGTCTTGCCCTGTCATTTTGGGAATGGTAAGACTCTCTCTCGTTCAACAGACAGACCAAGTCCACCTATTGACCTGGAGCTCACGGACCAACTGGCGAGGAGTGTCCAGCTCACCTGGATCCCTGGAGATGAACACAACAGCCCCACCCAGAGTATGTCATCCATCCATCTGCCTCGCTATTCATTCATTCATTCATTCATACATACACACATCCATCCACTCAGTTTACCATTCATTCATTCATTCATTCATTCATTCATTCATTCATTCATTCATTCATTCATACATACATACATACATCTGTCCATTGATTAGTTAATTCATTCATTCATTCGTTCATTCATTCACTCATTCATCCATACATACATACACACATCCATCCACTCAGTTTATCATTCATCATTCATCCATACATACACTCATCTGTCCATTAATTAATTCATTCACTCATTCATTCATTAATTAATCCATTCAGTGTGTTTTTCATTCATACATTTAACATTCAGTTATTCATTTAATGTTATAGATGCAGTGTCATTCATGCATTCATGTTAATATTGTTCACTAGTGATAATAATCCATGTTTAATACCATGCATAGGGTGAGTAGAAAACCAACAGCTAAGCCCAAATAATGCATGCTGAAAAGTTCAATTGCAAATGCAGGGTGCCAGAGTATGCCAATATGTCTGTAAGCTAAAACTGTGAGCAATTACAGTATGTAATGTACGCCTTCTCACTCTGCAGCACTTCATGGTTTATATTGATCTGTTTATGTTGAAATTAACTAAACTAATATACACAGCACTATAAACCACTCATTAATATCCCCTTTAATAAAGCCTCTACTTCATTGTATACAATGCATTGCATATCCTGAAAGCTCAGCCTTTGCCGATTTTAGCTTTTCTAACCCTGCACTGTAAAAAATTACTGACCCTATTTTATCACGCAAAATAATTGTTGCAACAATTTCCACCTAATTTTTTTAGGAAAATCTTTAAAAGTGTCCTTCACTGTGTCTTCCTTCTCCCTCAGAGTTCCTCATCCAGTTTGAAGACTCCCTGCATGAGAGGGGCGTGTGGGTCAACATGACGGAGGTCCCCGGCACCAAGACCTCGGCCCGGTTGGACCTGTCTCCGTACGTGTACTACTCCTTCAGGGTGCTGGCGCTGAATGACGTGGGCTACAGTGATCCCAGTGCATCTTCGGAGCAGTACCGGACCAATCCAGACAGTAAGAAGCCGCCCTTTTTCTTGGCATTACATTGCTTTACATTACATTACATTTGGCTGACGTTTTTTTTTTTAACCAAAGTGACTTTGTTTTTTAAAGCAATTCTAACTACAATTCTAGGAACACTTTAAAAGGGTAGAGTACAGTAAGGATAATGAAAAATGAAAAAGAGTAATGGAAATTTAAAAAGGTAGAGTACAGTAGGAATAAGTGCATTAATGAGAGCAATTGTCCGGAGGGGCGGGGAATGACTACCTCCTTCTTGTCCCTGTCGAGGTTGCCATGGTCGTGGACACCATGGCAAAGTTGTAGTGGCCCATTTCACAATTGCCGCATATCCGGGTTCCTTGGTCTCAGGTGAATGAAACCTTGGCAGGGTAAAGCATCTTCCTGTAGTTCCTGTAGAGTGGGCTGTAGAAGAGCGACTTTCTACAACTCTGATAACACCTTTGAACCTTAACCTCGGCAAACTTGATGAGGTTCTGTAAAGGTGCTGCATTTTTAATTGACCTGTTTGTTGATAGCAGATGGCCGGCAAGTAGCGATAACTTTTAAATATCAGCGTAATTTTGTTTACAAATCTTCTGACATCTTTCTTAATCGTACAATTAAGCCCTGTTTTATGTGTGTAATGTTTGCTTGTGTTGTTATTGCTTTTAGATGACCAAAGAATTGCTTTTAACAACCAAAGGGAAGTAACTAGAAAATGTATACTTTCACAGAGCCAGAAGACAATCCATCAGATGTTCAAGGTTCTGGAACAGACCCCAAGAATCTAGTTATATCATGGAAGGTACGGTATTTCAGACTCAGTATATATGTAGACTTTCTGTTAGTCAGTGCCACCGACCCATTGGCACAAACTGGCAAGCGTGGTTTTTCCTGCTCACAGGTGCTAGGGGGAAGCGAAACAGCCAGCGTTCAACCTGAAATAAGTCTTATAACCATTCAATTTGAAGAATTTGATAGCCTGGCTCCGCCTTCCTACGTACTTCTGCTCAATAATCATTTCCAATTAGTACATTGTCTAGGTTTGCGGTTTTCTCCGGCCAAACTTTACCTGTCCAATTAGTGAACAGAGGAAGTGGCTGAGAGCGATGACGTTGAGGTTGTGCACTAGTTTTAGCTTGACATATTTCACGACCAAACATTGGCGATTTGTAATGTCCAGAGTGACTCTGGGCAGATCCACTAGTTTTAATCATCAACAGAGTACCTGCCTTCAAGGAAGTTAACGCTTGGCATTACATTATGAAATGTGCAAGAGTCTGGTAGGACCAGGCTATGATTTTGATCGATGTAATGCACATTTCTGTGTCAAATAAACCTTAAAATAAATAAATAAATAACAAACTATGATCTCCTTCCTGGTTCTCCCGCGGATACCAGCCTCTGACGGGTTACCAGTCCAACGGTCCGGACCTGCAGTACGTGGTGAGCTGGAGGCAGAAGGATCTGGACCAGGAATGGGCTACCGTCACCGTGGAAAACGCCTCGCAGTACGTGGTGCCCGAGACGCCCACCTTCGTGCCTTTCGAGATCAAGGTCCAGGCCAAGAACCACTTTGGGATGGCGCCCGAGCCCGAGGTGGCGGTGGGATACTCCGGCGAAGACTGTGAGTGGAGGGCACAAATCGCACAAATTGTGCAAAACTACCCCAGTTCAGTGTTTAAATGTAATCATTTAGTAAACCCCTTCGCCTAAAGATACATTATGTGAAGAACACACACACAGACACACACACACACACACACACACACACAGACACACACACATACGAGTATCTATAGTATCCGTTTGTGAGTTTTCAGTGTTATTAGGGTGCTTGTCAACATTTTATGACACTTGTGTAACTTCTGTAACTTTACAAAACTATTACAGTTACAGTATTTTATTTGGTGTGGTGGTTACAGTATTTTTTTTTTTCCAATAGAGGGCAGTTGTAGGAAGTGCCTGAAAAAAAACTGCTCTTCTGTTTCATCGGCTGTCTTGCCTCTGATGTCAACAGTAAAACAGTAAAAAAACTTGGGAATCCAAAAAGAGTATGGAAGAGTGGATCCAGAAAGGGTAGACGAGTATGGATGTGTTGGATATGTTTGCAGTCTGAGCATCACTCTGTCTGGCTGTTTGTTTCACCCCCAGTGCCCTCAGCAGCTCCGGCCAGTGTGAAGGTCGAGGCAGGAAATGACACCATCGCAGAGGTCACCTGGGAGCCTGTTCCCATGGCAACAGTCCATGGAAAACTACAAGGCTATAAGGTATCTGACTTAGGAGGAGTTTTTTTATAACATATACTGTACATACATGTTTATTACAGGAGTTTTTTTGGAGTTTGTCTTGGAATCGATGTTTTGGGTGAAAAAAGGCAGCACTTTAGAACCAAAAACATCCCATACTTCCCTGAACCTCTGAAGCCTTATATAAATATACATTGAACTACATTGAACTGAAGTAAACTTAAACTGAATTGAAATGAATTGAATTGAATTGAATTGAATTGAATTGAATTGAGTTGAGTTGAGTTGAGTTGAGTTGAGTTGAGTTGAGTTGAGTTGAGTTGAGTTGAGTTGAGTTGAGTTGAGTTGAGTTGAGTTGAGTTGAGTTGGATTGGATTGGATTGGATTGGATTGGATTGGATTGGATTGAATTGGATAGGATTGGATTGGATTGGATTGAATTGAGTTGAACTGAACTGAGCTGAACTGAATCAAATTGAATTGAACTGAATCTTATGCTCACCTGTTTCAGGTGTACTACTGGAGGGAGAAGAGCCTTCTGCAGGAGGACGCGGAGCCCGAGGAGCCTCAGGTGATGGTCTTCAGCGGGAACAAGACGGAGGGCAAGGTGTCAGGCCTGCACCCCTACAGCCTCTACAACCTCCAGGTCAGGGTGTTCAACAGCAAGGGAGAGGGCCCAGAGAGCGTCAAGAAGACGTTTCAGACGCCCGAAGGAGGTAGGGGAATACAGGAGCAGAAGCCATCTTGAATGTTTAGAAAGGTGTTATATAAATGAAGAACTGAAGAGTTCAGATGCAAAAGCCTCTAAATCCACTTTTGTCAAAAATGAGATAATGATAGAGAGTGAATGCTCTTCATATATACTGTAAGTTAATTCAATAATTTAGCTTCAAAACTAACTAAAAACCCCTCTCTTCATGGTCTGAAAGATTGATTTGTAGGCGAAACTCTATAGGAGCCTGATACAAAATGCTCATTTAAAAGAAAAGTGGTCAGACGGATTTAGAGGCTTTTGCATCTGAACCCTTCACCCCAAAACGCTGTATCCACCATTTTAATGCCTTTTCATTATTTATTTATTTATTTATTTGTCAAACGTATTTTTCCAACTAATTTCAGTGGAACTGTAATTGGATTATTGTTATGTGATTTTTCTTTGCTCAATCAAAACAACACAACTGCACCTTAATTGATATAACCTGAAAAACATGATGTATTAATGTTTTTCAAAAACGGACGTATAGCCTTTTGGAAAAGAGGTCCTCCAATCTAAGAAGTGCATGGTTTTGGAGATTCAGAAGAAGTGAAAGAGTCGGATGAGTGACCTGCTGTCCTCATTGTCATCATGGTGCTGACTCTGCTCCCCTGTGTCCTTCTCAGTTCCCGGACAGCCAGCCTTCCTCAACGTCATTGACCAAAGCCTGGACTCTCTGTCACTGGAGTGGGGGCTGCCCGAGCAGCACAACGGCCTTCTGACAGGCTTCACACTCAAATACCAGCCCGGTGAGACAACTGTGTAGGCCCCTACACACTAGGCCCATTATAGTCAGCTTACAGGGACGGGGAATGCTCAGTCTCTCTCTTTCTCTCTCTCTCTCACAACACCATCATCATAATCTATTTTTCTCTCTCTCTCTCTGTCTCTCTCCTCCTCTCTCTCTGTTTTTTTTTTTTCCTTCAGTGAACGACACGAGTGAGCTCGGTCGCATGGAGGAGGTGACCCTGCCGGCCAACGAGACGAAGCTGACCCTCTCCAGCCTGAAGTACAGCACCCGCTACAAGGTCTACATCAGCGCCAACACGGTCAAGGGCGCCGGCCCCAACATCTCCCAGGAGGCCGTCACCATCATCGACACAGGTGAGCACTGTGTGTGTGAGAGGTGGATGCGTGAGGTGCGTCCTGGAGGTGATGGTAGAATAGCCCTGGGTGTTCCCATGCTGCCTAGCGCGCAATTTCATTCACGCTGCTAAGGCAGTCTGGAAACTACCGCCCTCATTTTTGCCTGAGATAGGGGACCAATCACAGCACAGGGGGGGAAAGCAAGACGATGATGAGCTACGCACATACGCATTTGATAGACATCCGTGGCGCCCAATGAACGGATCTGGGCATTTTTTCGAATATGAGAACGTGAATGTTTGGTTGCCAAACCACATCTCATTTGAGAAATAGTAGGCGGTTAATGGTAGGAAGCAGTAGCCAGAAAAGATGATGGTTCATTTTCCCAGAAATCTAGAAGCACCATAGCGGCAGCAGATGTAATTTGCTGCCAGGGTAGTCTAGCAACTCTCCATTGGCTTGCCAGCTGGAACTGCTACTTGAAAACAAGAGGATGATTGGTTGTAAAGCTGTCCTATTGCGTGGAGAGAGAATTTGAAAGACAACCGTTTATCCTACCTCTCAGATTGAGCCCTGCCTACGTACAGTATGGTGAGTTCCCAGACCCTACTGTACATCTTGATGTGGGCCTGACTCATCAGGCTAAAGGGTGTCACCATCCTAGATAGAGGTGAGCACTGTGTGCAAACAGATGCATCAGGGAAGGGATGCACCTAACCCCTGTAAACTCCCATGTAAACACCACAGATACTCTGAGCCAGCGGTTCCCAAACTTTTTTTCTTGCTTACCACTTCCTACATCCTGAATCGGCTCGCGCACCCCCACCATCCGACAAATAAAAACGTGACATGAAGCAGCTCGCATGCCGCCAGTGGTACACGTACCACAGTTTGGGAATCCCTGCTCTAGAGTCTAAGGTATACGGGAGTATGGGTTGCTGTTACACTGTCCCGGACAAGCCTGGATACGCACCGGGTTTCTACAGCGGCCTTTGTGCAGAGACATCTTGAAATGGTGATGTGGATGTTTACTGGGTCACATGCTCCTTGTTAACCAGGTAGTGACTGCCTTTTGATCGTTAGGGCTCGACCTTTCCTAACTTGCACAGCAAGTGCGTGTGTGTGTGTGTGTGTGTGTGTGTGTGTGTGTGTGTGTGTGTGTGTGTGTGTGTGTGTGTGTGTGTGTGTGTGTGTGTGTGTGTGTGTGTGTGTGTGTGTGTGTTTTGAGTGGACTAATATTCTCCTTTTCTCCTATGATGTGTCTCTGGGTCTCTTGTGTAACAGAGCATTTAATGCCGAGCATTCGATAGAATGATTGTCTAAGTCAGCGGTTCCCAAACTTTTTCCCCCGTGCACCACCTTCTACATCCTGACTTGGCTCGCGTACCCCCACCGTCCGACACATTTAGAAGTAACACATTCTACTGACTTATTCTAGGCGTCATGTTCAATAAGCCACCCTTTTTAAAAATGAAAACATAGCCTACTACAGAGTTTACAAATGATATCCTTTAATTTCATGTTTCCATATCATTATGACCTGATACAAAATTACTTATTTATTAATTCATTAATTACAAAAGGTTTAAAAAGTGCCCTTTTCATCTCGCGTACCACCGGTGGGTTGCGTGCCACAGTTTGGGAATCCCTGGTCTACTGTAAGTGATCTGGTGCAGTGAGCTAGCATGTGCTAGCTCCCTACACATGCTGGCCACACAGATTTTCTCCTGTTGTTGATGCCACTGATGGCCCTCTTTGTCATCGGCAGTGAACGCGGTACACCAAATAGATACACTAAACATTGACATACAGTACAAATGTGCACAGGCAATATGTACTTTACAAGTCAATTCCTTATGTTATATGCATGGGTGCAAGCACAAAAAGACAGACACACACACAGTGACCCTTTGTTGTTGCATTACATGACATTACATTTGGCTGATGCTTTTCAGTCACAACATGGTAAACATGTTAAGCTTTTCTTGTGTGTGGAGCGCCTCAACAGATGTTGTACCTGTGTTCTCATCATGAAATGGACTTAAGCGTCCAGAGTAGATCAAATAGACTATATGTTATGATTAGATGTGCAATCGCAGTCCTGTACAGTGATTTCCCTGTGCTTCAGTAATGCATGCACTAAAGTGCTTTTTGACTGATATTTCATGGACCTGTGATTTACTATAATAACAGACTCTTTTGGTTGATGTGCTTGAGAGAAGACTTGGACCGAAAGCTGGAATTGGTCAAACATACAGTATCAGTGGTTGACATACTGTAGCTCAGACTTGTGAACTGAGACTCACTCTCTCCTCTGTGTGTATCTGTGTGTGTATGTGTGTGTGTGTGTGTGTGCGTGCACGTGTGTATGTGTGTGTGTATGTGTGTGTGTGCGTGTGTGCGCGCGTGTGTGTGTGCATCTGTGTGTGTGTGTGTGTGTGTGTGCGTGTGTCCTGTTTTCCTCTCTTCTCTCCTCTCCTCTGAAGCGTTTTTGAGGCCGCCCACCTCAGGTGTGGGCAAAGGTAACGCCTCCGCTGGGCTGATGGATCTGCATGTTCTAGAGGCATCAGCCATCAGCGCAGCTCTTATTTAGTTCCTCTCATTCTTACTGCACCAGAAAAAGGTTCATCCCGAAAGGATCTCCATAGAGGAACCCTCTTAATGATTCTACTTAGTACCTTTCTTGCCCCTTAAGCCGTTGTATCCGAACGGTTCTTCACAGGAACCTTTACTGCCTCTTTTCCTTTTCTAAGGAATAGTGCCTCAAACGCACAAGGGTATTTCAAAGTTGCTCAAAATGTTTTACTGTACAATGAGCCCTTCATCAGAGAGTTCTAAGTAGAACCGTTGATTGCTCCTGTATGGAGATATGAGGAGAACCCTTTTTCCAAGAGTGCCCTGTACTGTAGGCCAGCCGACCTCTAGATCACCTGCATCTGCATGTATCTTCCCTCAGATTAGACCAGTCAGGCAATCCTTCTAGAGATCTGCTCCATGTTTCCTTGATTCCCATAGAAATACATCAGGGCTATGGATTGGTTCGAACATAGTCAGTTAAATAGAATTATAATGAATGTTCCTCCATTCCATTCCCTACGCTAGCTCTCAGATGCTCAGGGCCATCCCTTTGGACTTTTTATTTACCTACTCACTAGTTTTAATGATAGAGTTGATATTATATACAGGGCTTAATTGTTTTCAGGCACTGTACCAGAATTCAGGCACGGGCCTGAACATACAGTATTTAGAATAGAAACAACATTTCTGCCAAGGTCACATAGAGATGCTCCTTGCTTTAAGCCCTGCATATATGAAAGTAGCTGATATCGTAGTGAAATGCTATGTTTACTTCTGTATAACTTGATAGTGTTAAAGTAGTGTGATTTTGCAAACGCTTCACCCAACCCTGCCTGCTCTTTCCCATGATAAGTGACTTGACCCCTGCGCGACCTTGACCCCTGCGCTAGTCTCTCTGCGCTAGTCAGGTTGCTCTGCATGGTGCTGCATGTGGATCACTACTACTACTACACTAAACCCTCATTTGAACTGTCTCTGTCTTGTCTGTTGTTTAGTCTTCCTCTTATGTCCGTCTCTCTCTCTTTCTCACAGTAGCTGTGCTGTTGTGTCTTTCTTTTCTTCTTAAAATCTATTTTTACTTCACTTTCTCTACGTTTTGTGTGCCATTCTCCATCTCCCTGTTTCCAGATGTACTCTATTTTGTACTGTCTTGCTTTCTGTCTTCCTTCTCTCCCTCTCCCCTCCCTCTCCCCTCTCTCTCCCTCTCTCTCTCTCTCTATCTGTCTGCTCAATTGCTGTTGTTCAATTTTCGTCTCTCCATCTCTATACTCATTTTATTTTGTACTCTATTGTTTTCTCTCTCTTTCTATCTCTCTCTCTCTCTCTCTCTCTCTCTTCAGTTGCTTGTTTTCATATGTGAACAGTTCTAACTGTACTGTGTATGTGTGTGTGTGTGTGTGTGTGTGTGTGTGTGTGTGTGTTGTCTCTGTTCCTGACTCTTTGTGTGAACTCTTTCCAGGCGTCACAGAGCCCCCCCACACAACACCTTCCCCCAGCCAGCCTTCTCTTCCATCCCTTTATCCAGTATATAAGGGTACTGACCTTTGACCTCACCACCGTCCTCACCGTCCTCACCCCTACCCAAACCCCCAACCCCCAACCCACACATTTTGTGGAACTCTCATATCTAACGCTGCATGTACAGTAGCCTATTGGTCATGCGTTATTGCGCCCCTGACTCCACTGTAGTTCATATTATAGTGTATTACTAGTGTACTGCTAGTGCACTGCATGTCCTATTTAATGAAGCGTTGAAGTAGTGGTGTTTTAAGGCTTCACACATTAGAGGCCTGTCATGCATTCCTACATAATAAGCCGTGAACACGTTTGTGCAGAATTAACACTGTAGTGTTAACTTGCATGTTATTACAGCCTCGTTTTATAAACTGCATGGTTATAAGTGTCTGTATTCAAACCAAGAAAGCAAACGGTATATAAACATTTAAAGAATGTCTTCATTCCTCGGTTGTAGTTTACTGTGCATTATGCCACTCCCTGTGGTTTGGAAGCTGTATGTTGACCTGCCTTTTTGACCTTTGACCTTTGGAGTTCCTGGTTTCATGTGTGCTTGTTCTCTTCAGCTCGTCCCACCGCCCGGGCATTCGGAAGGGTAAACTCATCCGTGGAACAAAACGGAGCTGTTATAAGTTGGGAGTACTCGGGTCCGGATAACATTTACGTGGAATATAATGTAGAAAACAGTAAGACATGCCACAATATATAGCACGCTCTGTAGACTTAACTATTTAATGCATGCCTTGTCTCTAAATGTTTAGTACTTCAAAATCTTAACATTCTACCGAAACTTAAGTATTTATAGAGCAGTACAGTATATTTCTGCTATATGTTAGATAATGAGCTAGCATCTAGTAATCGTATCCCGAATAATGTCTGACTTTTGAGATATTTGCTACTTTTTTATGTTCTATAATTTTCACATAATCAATATGAAACATAGTGTTTACATACATCATTTAAAAAGATATATATATAGAATATATATATATATATATATATATAAATCAATGTTACATTTGCGTTATTAGCTATGAAAAAGACCTAGACACTGATGGTGGCTGTGCGTCCTTTTCCTCCAGGTAAAGACGCGTGGACTAAAGAGTTTGTAAACGGCACGCAAACGTATCTGATTAAGGGTCTAAAGGCGGGCACGTCGTATAGGGTGCGAGTGGTGGCCAAAGACCACTCGGACCAAACGCTGCACAGCACCGACGAACTGGTCATTACGGTCCCAGGTGAGGTGGCATGCACTCGTTTCGCAGCAGCGCTGTAGGTCGCTGGTGTCCGTCATCCATTCCCATGTCGTTGTTGTTAATCCCCTCTGTCTGAAAAGGCTTGCGTCGGGTCGGGTGGAATTAACTGGGGCAACTTTATTCACAACGCATGGTCGTGTCAGTGAACTAGACTCGTTGTGGATTGTGGGTTTACGTTCTGCATGAAGTTTTCCATGTGTTATTTTGTGTTTGTTTGTTTGTTGTTGTGTTTAACTTTAAATATTGCATTTACAATAACTTCATTATTGTATAAGTTATTAAAAGCTATTAGATATACAGTGTAAACGATCTTCAGGTGGTGCTGTAAATGTGATTGATTCATTTGTTGATATGTGAAGTCATGTTTCAGTGAAGCAGAATCATCATGGCTTGTGTTTACCAAGTATGTCTCACAAGTATTTTGTTTCAGTAATCATATTTAACTTTCAACACTAGCAATTTTTTCAGTGTTCATCTTGAAAGGACGGTTCATCGTTAAAGTCAATTGATGTGACAGTATTTGAATGTATGCATGCCTGTGTGTATGTATGTTCATTCAAATGTAGACTGTTTTATTTAGTTGATTTATTTATATTCTGATGATTTTCTGAATGGATTTATGTTAAAACATAAATTCACATGTGTGTGTGCAGCAATGCCAAGCCAGCAGGTTGACATAGCCACACAAGGCTGGTTCATCGGGCTCATGTGTGCTGTCGCCCTCCTCATCCTCGTCCTCCTCATCGTCTGCTTCATCAAGAGGAATAAAGGAGGAAAATATCCAGGTTAGTCCAACACACACACACACACACACACACACACACACACACACACACACACACACACACACACACACACACACACACACACACACACAAGAGCACAGATGTCCATGCATACTGGCATGCATGCACACACTTGTACTAAAATCATACACTCCAAATTCTCCTGTCCATGCATCAATTCTTAGCACAGTGTAATAATAAAAAAAAACGATTCAAGCCATGTGTGTCTCTTCCCTCTTCCTCCCACAGTGAAAGAGAAAGAGGACCAGCACCAGGACCCAGAAATACAGCCCATGAAGGAGGATGATGGCACCTTTGGAGAATACAGGTGAGCTTCACACACGTGTTCTTACAGGTGAGCTTCACACAGGTGTCGTTACAGGTGGGCTTCATAAAGATGTAGTCACAGGTACACACTGAGATTAGATGGTCCTGGAGGAGAGGAGTTAAATATTAGAGGTCATGGAGGAGAGGAGTTGAATGTTAGAGGTCATGAATGGTGGAGGTCTTGGAGAACATTAATTGAATGTTAGAGATCATGAAGGAAATGAGTTGAATGTTATAGGTCAGTGTTAGTGGTCATGGAGGATATGAGTTGAAGGTTAGTGGTCATGAAGGATATGAGTTGAAGGTTAGAGGTTATGGAGGACAGCTGAATTGAATGTTAGAGGTCATGAAGGAAATAAGTTGAATGTTAGAAGTCAATGATAGAGGTAATGGAGGGTTATGAGTTGCATGTTAGAGATAAATGATAGAGGTCATGGAGGATATGAGTTGAATATTAGAGGTTGTGGAGGAAAGTTTGAATGACAGGAGTGTTTAAAGACGCACAGAATGGCCCCTCTGGTGGCCTACTATTCAGTGTGTGCCACTGGTTTTACTCAGCTCATTAAAAACAGGTGAAACCAATAATACATTCCAGATGAATAACTGAATAGAATATTGAATTGGCATTTAAAATGCATTAAAATAACGTATAGCAGTAAGAGTTGTAGTATAACATTGTTTTGTTTGTATCTATTCAAAACAAATACAATAGCATAAACAACATAAACCATAATTAAGAAAATATACACAAAAATGTAAACATACAAAGACAACAATGTTGAACATACAGGAGAAAAAGAAGAAAAAGTTATGTTTCTGCATCTTCCCTGATACAGGACAGAGAGGGGAGACATCTCCACTCACACAGACACATTCCAGACACGACAGGCAAGCAGGAACCATCATGGTTTGAGCTTTTGCTCCACGCTAACCGCTACACCAGCACAGAGCCGTGTCTTGGCCCAGGTCTGGCCCGAGATAAAAGGGAGCTGGATATGGACCACATGTGGGCCAACACCGGTTGCTGTCTTGTAATTGACTAAACAACTTTTAATTAAAACGCTCTAAACTGCTCTATATCGGCATTAAAACGACTGTGTTAAGAGCTTTACGGCAAACACATAATCTCATTTGTAGAAATTGCTGAGTTTTCCCTTATCAGCTTATTTCACTACTCAGTGTTATATATTCTCACCAATTCTCATTAACTCAATGTGCTGCCTTCTTTTGATTAGAAGCAATCCAATTTCATGCTTTTTAGCCAGAGGCTTCTGTACACTAATGGTGTTAAAATGCATTTAAAAACTCTAGGAAAAGAAATCAATGTTGGAGATGGCAGTGAAAGTTAAGGTTTTTCAAAGTCATTATCCAATTAAAAGTTTCAATCTTTTCAAAGGAAAAGTTGTCATGCCTAATGCAGCAAGTGAGAGCATTGTAACACTATAGTTTTGATGGTGGTGGAGTATTTTGTGTTGCCTGAAGAAAATGCAGTAACATCAGTGGTAACTTTTAGGCTACTCTTGCTTAATCTACAACTGTTCTGGTCTCAATTTGCATAACAATGGGTGCAGATTGCGTTCGGATACCGATTCTAACCGGTTCTAACTGGGTTCTTGAACAAAAATTCTCCCTGCCAACTACTGTAATGACGTTGATCATTCAGGGAAGGACTGGAGGCTATATTATGCAGTAGTTGCAAGTTGATTATTTCTCTCAAATGGAATGTGAAACTAACTAAGCCTGATATAAACTCACCTACATTTCCCACTGTGCCAGTCCATGCTTTGCACAGCAACATACAAGAGTTAATTTCCTGAATGGGATTGGCAACTGTCTAACTTTGACTCCCATATTCATCTTAGGCTCCCATTTTAAACAATCTCAGTTGCAGAAACTATTCCACACATGAGCCTTGTACGCAATACTACCTTGTCTGATTGGTTGCACAGCTCCACTTTGCAGTAAGACCTTGTTTGATTGGTTGCACAGCTCTATTTTGCAATAAAACCTTGTTTGATATGTTGCACAACTCCAGTGAGCAGTAAGATCATGTTTGATTGATTGGTTGCACTGCTCCAGTATGCAGTAAGACCTTTGTTGATTGGTTCGCCCCCTCCCCTCTGCTTTTGTATTGGGGGAGTTTAGGTCTCTGGAAAGGTAAGACGGGAATGGCTGTTTCAGCATGCAAGATACATCCTTTTGAAGCTTGTCTACCAATAGAGACAACTACAGGCTGCATTTGATTAATTTAATATTATGTGATAGCCATATTGTTTGGATTAAAGCGGACTCTGGTGTGGGTCTGTCTCTGAACTAGGTGGAATTTGTACGAAATCATGACCAAAATCCGCACCAGAGTCCTCTATTATCTAGGAAGAGAATAGCACTAGCCAGCACTTGGCAATGAAAGCATGTTTGAGCTTTATCTCTACGCTAACAGCTAGCCTAGCACAGAGCCGTGTTTTGGCCCAAGTCTGGCACGAGATAAAGGGTGCTGAATACAGGCCACATGTGGGCCAACACCGGTTGCTGTCTCGTAATTGACTAAATAATGAATTAAAATGTGTTGAACTACTCTAAATCAGTGTTAAAATGGCTATGATGTCGCTCAGTTGCAGAAACTATCCCAAACATGAGTAGTTCACAACCTTGTGGGTAGTACTACCATGTCTGATTGGTTGCACAGCTCTATTTGCTGTAAGACTGTGTTTGATTGGTTGCACTGCCCCAGTGTGCAGTAGGCCTTGTTTGATAGGTTGTACTGCTCCAGTGTGCAGTAAGACCTTTGTTGATTGGTTTGCCTCCACCCCTGTGCTTCTGCATCGGGGGAGTTTAGGTCTCTGGAAAGGTAAGAAGGGAATGTCGGTCTCAGCATGCGAGATACATCCTTTTGAGGCTTGTTTGCCAATAGAGACAACTACAGGCTGCATTTGATTACATGTGATAGTCATATTGTCTGGATGGAAGCGGACTCTGTTGTGGGTCTAGCTCTGATCTGGGTGGAATATGTACGGAATCATGACCAAAATCCACACCAGGGGTGCGTTCCCCGAAAGCATTGTAAGCCTAAGATGATCTCAAAGTCCCTCTTACGAGCGACTTAAGGTTTTCAGACTGTTTCCCAAAACCATCGTAACTTAAGAGCATCGTGAAAACACTCATAGATCTACGAGTGCTCCAGAGTTCTCGTTACTGACTAAGAGCGTCTTAACGTGTATGCCTCAGTGGAGTCACCAGCAGGATATGCAGGGGGATTACAACTAAGTTTACAGCTAAGTAATTATCTAACTAATTATCTAAATTATGTTACCATTCTATATTTTATTTACTTGTGATGATTCAGATTATAGCGTGCCAAATAGCATTTATTCAATGGACATAATGATGGTCCATTGAAACAGACAAAAATAGCCTACAAACAAGGTGTGAAACGAGACGTTGCCAGTAAGGTTTGGCATTATCTTTGTGTAGCCTTTATGTAGGCTATCTTTTATTAGGCCTATGAGGTAAAAACAGAGAAAGGAACATGTGGTTTTAGTCTGTGCTGCGACAAAATCTAAGCCTAGGCTATGTTATTTAAGCCTACACATTTCCTAATTTTATTATCGACCTCTCTCTTTAAACGTCTGCTTAAGTGACACCTCAAAATGTTATTTCACAGGCAGCACACCGTGCTCTTACAAGTAGGTTAGCAAAGAACTGGCATGAACGATGTATAGTAAGCTTGTTATTATCTTCCAACAAACAGAAAACGTGGCAACAATCTAATGTTAATTAATAACTTACGTATGTCTGTGTGTGGTATAATCTGGATTGCTTACATGCAGATGTCAAAGGTTGTCTATTTTCATATTGATCTTAATTAATGTATAGATCCGAAGTTCAGACGGTAGGCCTAGCTGTGACGTGCAGTCACCTGACATCACTATCAAATTAGGGGATATTTCAGAACTTTTAATATGGACAGCTTCCCTTAAGAGCATCTTAAGAGCAGTGCACGTGCATTCACGCTACGAGCATGTTCGGGAAACAGTCGGAAAAACCAAACGAACGATCTTAAGATGAAGCGCAGAAAACCCTCATAAGTGCGTCTATCCATCGTTGTTGGGAAACGCACCCCAGAGTCCTCTATTATCTAGGCAGAGCCAGCACTTGGCAATGAAAGCATGTTTGAGCTTTATCTCTACGCTAACAGCTAGCAGAGCACAGAGCCGTATCTTGGCCCAGGTCTGGCACGAGATAAAGGGTGCTGAACAGGCCACATGTGGGCCAACACCGCTGTCTTGTAATTTACTAAATAACTTCATTAAAATGGGCTAAACTGCTCTAAATCAGCATTTAAATAGCTATGATGCCGCTCGGTTGCAGAAACTATCCCACATGAGCAGTTTACAGCCTAGTGCCCAGTACTACTACAGTATATCTGATTGGTTGCACAGCTCTATTTTGCAGTAAGACTATATCTGATTGGTTGCACAGTTCCAGTGAGCAGTACGATTGTTGTTGATTGGTTGTACTGCTTCAGTCTGCAGTAAGGCCTCGTTTGATTGGTTGCACTGCTCCAGTGTGCAGTAATATCATTGTTGATTGGTTGTACTGCTCCAGTATGCAGTAAGATTGTTGTTGATTGATTTGCCTCCACCCCCTGTGCTTCTGTATTGGGGGAGTTTAGGTCTCTGGAAAGGTAAGATGGGAATGGCTGTTTCAGCATGCAAGATACATCCTTTTGAAGCTTGTCTACCAATAGAGACGACTACAGGCTGCATTTGATTAATTTCATATATGTGATAGCCATATTGTTTGGATTGAAGTGGACTCTGGTGTGGGTCTGTCTCTGAATTGGGTGGAATTTGTACGGAATCATGACCATAATCCGCACCAGAGTCCTCTATTATCTAGGAAGAGAATAGCACTAGCCAGCACTTGGCAATGAAAGCATGTTTGAGCTTTATCTCTACGCTAACAGCTAGCCTAGCACAGAGCCGTGTTTTGACCCAGGTCTGGCCCGAGATAAAGGGTGCTGAATACAGGCCACATGTGGGCCAACACCGGTTGCTGTCTCGTAATTGACAACTTAATTAAAATGTGCTAAACTGCTCTAAATCATCGTTAAAATGGTTATGATGTCGCTCAGTTGCAGAAACTATCCCACATGAGCAGTTTACAGCCTCGTATGCAGTATGTCTGATTGGTTGCACAGCTCCAGTGAGCAGTAAGATTGTTGTTGATTGGTTGTACTGCTCCAGTGAGCAGTAAGATCGTTGTTGATTGGTTGTACTGCTCCAGTGTGCAGTAAGACCGTTGTTGATTGGTTTGCCTCCACCCCCTGTGCTTCTGTATTGGGGGAGTTTAGGTCTCTGGAAAGGTAAGAAGGGAATGGCTGTCTCAGCATGCGAGACACATCCTTTTGAGGCTTGTCTAACAATAGAGGCACTGAAAGCATTTCTCCTGGCCTGCAACCCCACCTTCCCCCTGGTTTTCTCTTTCTTATATTTTTCTTTCTTTCTCTTTCTTTCTCTTTTTTTATCATCCTGTCTACGTTTTGTATGATGGTTTTGCATACAGTTTGGCTTTGCATTGTGTGTTTCGCTCCTCCTACTGACTTGAGATACTGTAAGTACTGTATGAGGGCCTGTCTCATTGAAATGACATATAACCTGCTTACACATACTGTACGTGGTGATCTAACAGCACTTTATCTTGACCTTGTGCCTCCAGTAATACCAGACATATCGTTTGCATTTTGACCTCTCTAACCCCCTGGCCACTCTAAGCATGCTATGGCAGCAGAAAACATATAGTATGCGAGTGTATGACCTGAACTTGAGTATGACCTTGAGTAAGTCCTTGGCCTTGAGTAAAGGTTTTAAACAGAGGCACGCTGTTTGGGGAAGCTCAACAAAGCTGGATGGTATGATTCCAAGCAAATGTGTTCCATGTATAACATCTTTCTTTCTTTTTCTTCCGTTCTCTTCTCTTTATTTTCTTTACTTGCTCTTCATTTTTTGATCCCTTCCTTTGTTACCATCTCTTGATAATTCTGTATTTATTTTCCTTTCATTCTTTCTCTTCCTCCTCTTATCCTTCAATCCTCCTTCCTTACATTTCATCTCTTTTCTCTGCTTTTCTCTCTCTCTCCCTCCCTCTCTGTATCTTTCTCTCTCTCTCTCTCTCTCTTTCTCTCTTTCTCTCTCTCAGTGACACGGAGGACCACAAGCCTCTGAAAGGCAGCCGTACGCCGTCCAACGGCACGGTGAAGAAGGACGACAGCGACGACAGCCTGGTGGACTACGGCGAGGGCGGCGACGGTCAGTTCAACGAGGACGGCTCCTTCATCGGCCAGTACAGCGGCAAGAAGGAGAAGGACACGGCGGAGGGCAACGAGAGCTCCGAAGCGCCCTCGCCCGTCAACGCCATGAACTCGTTCGTGTGAGAGCGCCGGGGGAACGCAGCAAACAAACAAACAAAAACAAAAACAACAGGGAGACAAACGATCGGACTCTCTCTGGACTTCACACTCACACACACACACACACACACACACACACACTCACACACATATTCACAGAGAGATATACATATATGTGCTCATTTAACATGGGAGAGGAGAAAAGAGAATTGGAAAAATGATCTTCTCTTACACACACGCGCACACACACATACACACACAAACACACACACACTCACACACATACATGCACACACACACACACACACACTTTGACATCCTTCATTGTTGCCAGGCTGTCCCATCGCCCTTGTACATCATGAACTCTTTTGTGTGACCTGACGCATGTAGAGAGAGACATGGCACCTCGTCTTCATCACACACACACATACACACACACACATACACACACACATGCACACACACACACACACACACACACACACACACACACACTCACACACAAACATCTCAAACACTGAGACACTTCATCTCCACCAGGCTGTCTCATCACACTGTGAACTCCTTCCCCCCACCCCCCTCACCACACACACACACACACACACACACACACACACACACACACGCACACATGCTCACTTTGCCAAATTCAAACCAGTGAACCGACCCCCCAGGTCCTCAGCTACAGTGACTGCGAGGAGGGAGAGTGAGAGGCAGGAGGGCAGTTTGGATGAAGAGCTGGAGGGAACAGTGTCTCAGACTGACTAGCTTCCTCCCAGTCTGCGCAAAGCTGAACGGGAGAGGAGCTTCTATTACATTGTCTGGATTTTTTTTTTTTTTTTTTTTTTTTTTTTTTACAAACATACAAATATATAGATGAGAATTATATATATGAGATAGTAATAATATATAAAATATATATTATATATATGAGCTATATTTTTTTTCGCCACATGAACTATCGGTAGTTGAATAGCATCACGCTAACACATTTTAGCATCCTTTAGCTTCTGCGGCATATTTCCCCATAGAGTTGAGCACTCCGAGGTAGCGATGTACATGGTGACCATGTTGATGCCTCCCTGTGGGGTTCACACTTGACTGTTTCACGCCACACATTTGCAAACACAGGTTATGCTGTTCTGTGTTTCATCATCGTCAACAAACAAACAAACAAAAACAACGACAGTAATGAAAATAACCTACTGATACGAAAACAGTATTATAATCTGTATTAATCAAAGGAAAAAGACAAGTGACACCGATGTCTTTGTGGACATTGTTGTAAAAATGTGTGACTTGATGTAAAAGCTATTACGATTAATAATATTATGTCTTATTTTGCAAGACAAAAGAGCTGTCTGTATATATCTATACTAATTTTCAGAAAACAAATCTATCTGTAGGACATCAGGGACAGGAGCTTGGCAGTGGCGTTCTCGCTGGGCCGGCACAGGCCCTCAACTGGCCCACGTCAGAGCCAGATGTGCTTTAGTCAGCTACTACACCGTGAGATCGCTCAGCGCTTTAGTCCCTGAAAACTGTGCTAGATACAGCACACACGCACACACACACACAAACAAACTATCACACACACACAAACAAACTATCACACACACACACACACATACAAACACACACACACACACACACACACACACAATCACACAGCATTATTACATAGAAGGACACACACACACACACACACACACTACTAGCGATTCAGCAAACTCGAAATGACACCCATGCATTCTTGTCACAAATGTAGCCTTGATGGATTTTCTGAATCTATTTTCAGTTAGGTACACTTTTTTGTTGTTGTGTTTTGTTGTGTTTTTCTCTCTTTTTTTTGAGCTTGCTGATTCTTTGTAAAGGTTTCATTTATTTTGGTCTCAGATGTGGACTTCCTGTTGCATTCCTCAAGCAGAGGAAGCCCAGGCAGGCAGGAGCCGGTTCTGGCCCAGACGCAGGCCGGATCTGGCGTGGATGTATGTGTCACGCCCAGGTGCACTCTGGGAAGAGAGAAAGTGGAGATTTGAGATTGTCTTGGCGAGCAGCAGTTATTGTTTCCTCTCATCAAATGTGGTTCATGAGAGCCCTCTCAACACCCCCCCACCCCATGCACACACACACACACACAAAGGCTCACAGCAATCCATACCTCACCCTTTCTCTCTCTCTCTCACACACACACACACACACACACACACATACCCTCTCTTTCTCACAATCATACAAACACACACACACTCACAAACACACAAACACACAAACACACACGTAACTTTACCCAGCCTTTGCCCAGCCTGTGCTCTATAGAAAGAGAGAGAGAGAGAGAGAGAGAGACATAAAGAAATGAACATGCATACACACCACAGCTGTGTATAGAAGCAGCCTCTTACTATAGAGGTTTCTCCCCGGCCTCGTTGCATGGTGACTAGTGCCTTTGTAGAGAACAGCGTTCTACGTTCAATCATTTAGACACCCCCTTCTCCCATGTCTCACCTCCCCTTGTGCTCATGCACTCAATCACACACACACACACACACACACATACAGACAAAACAGCAAGGAGAGATTCACCAATGTCGAAACGTTAAAGAGATTCACCGCCACATTCATGTACCATTCAGAGATTCTTCGTCTTCGTCACCAACCCAGCCTGCAGGCAGAAGTGAGCATGCTCTCATCTCAAGCTCTCATTGGCCGCATTATGCAGAAGGGGAGGGGCTGCTTCTTTTCTACCAAGCAGCTGCAACTACTGCCATTCTGACAGGTTAACTGCCATTGGACCCAGCCACCACAGGTGGCGCTATAATACAGGCTTCGGGGGACTGCAGGTGTGGGGGAAGGGGGGGAACCTGAGTTGGTGTCATTATAAACAACTTAAAGTGGGGATATAAAGTAAACGAGTACATACTGTAGGTCGGGGAGGGGGTCGTATAACAAATGTGGAATGTTGAATAACAAAAATAGCAGTTACCTATAGGTTAGGTTAGACAAACTCAGTGTGAACAATAATGTGTAAGTTGTTTTATTTCTTCACGTATAGCCATGCTTTTGTTTTGTTCTTGGGCCATGGTACTGCATGTTTATGAGTATTGCAAGCTTTGGAGTGTAGCGTTGTGAAGAGAAGCATTCTGTTCTCACCTAGTTACCAATCCAACACAGACATGATTGATTGGAGTGTGTATGTGTGTGTGTGTGTCTCAGCTGTGTCAGTGTGTGTCTGTGTTCACTGTATGTCGGTGCAAGAATGAAGAATGTGACACGTGTGTGTGTATGTGTATGCAAGTGTGTGTAGGTTTTTTCAAGACGACCGTATGTGTATGTATGTTGTCCTCGTGGGGTTGCACTCTGTTTGACGAAGCCCCAGATTTTTCTTGATTTAGCTTGTCATGACTTGCATCAAGTTTTTCTGTTTTGATTTTTTCTCTTTTAGTTTGGAGTTGTCTGGCTTTATACGTAATTATAGATATTTTGTTGCGATGTAAATATAACCTGATTAATTTAAGACGCGATGCCATACCAGTAAAAGAAAAAAAAAACAAAGAGAAAGAAAAATAGCCAACTTGAGAAAGCTTAATCTGCTACTAAACATGGGGAATGCGAAAAGAAAAAAAAAAAGTGAAAACTTTAAATGCGAATTTCAAGTGTTTTTTTCTTTACACCACTGTGCGTCTATGCCACTGTGTAAGAATTTGAAACTAGACAGCAGACGACTCGCGGCCCAACCTCAGTTTTGATCTGGCTCAGGTGTGGCCCGGATGCGGCAAGACTGGCTGAGGTCCGAGTCTGCTCGAGTCAGAGGTTCTCTGCTTTACCATACATTGTGTTGTTTGTGGAACCTGCTCCCACACTGGATTCACTGCCGACGTTGCTTATTTTGCTGTGAAAAAAAAAGAAAACATTGTTTTATACTATCATGGAGAGAAAACAAACACTCACACAACAATCAGCATTTATTTCCCTCTGCTCATACTTCTCATGGGGTGCACGAGAGAAAAGAAAAGTGATCAGTGCGCTTCTCGTTACCTGCTCTCTTGTTTGTCTCAGAAGGGCCACGTTCTTCTTTGTGTACCTAAAAAGAACACACGAGAACCCAGAAAACATGAGATCCTATCAGACTATGTGGCAGCATAATGGCACTGCATACTCCTTTGAAAAAGCCTGTTTTGTTTTTTTTCCCTTCTTTTTTCTTTTTTTTCCTATTTTCTTTCTTTTTTGTGAATGGTGTCCAATGGTAGGATAAAATATATGATATGATATGATATGATACAAACATTCTGGTGAAAATGTCAAAGCTACATAAAGCTTAGCATGAAAGGCTGTCAAATGGTTAACTCTATGATATTATTGCAAAATATTTTGTATTTTAAATGATAAAAAAATAAATGTTGGTTTCAGGATTTCACAACCAAACTTATCCTGCTCCTTTGTGCATTAATTCCAGCAGTCACATCTTTTTACTTTTTGTGATTTGTAAAAAAAAATGAAATTATTTGTGCTGTGGATCTTGCTCATGGTCACATTAGCGAATACATTTTTAATAAGCTATTATTTTTTGCTTTATTGACTACATTTCTATAGTGCTTTTCCGCTCACTTAAGCGTTTAACGATATCATGCCTCACATTCATCTATTCACATGTCAGTAGCATATCAAATGCATGTTATTCCTTTCAGATGGTAGTTTATCCATCGAGTGTCTTTCAAATGAAATGGGAAATGGACTGCATTTATACAGTGCTCTTCGACTCCCCCGAACAATCAACGCCTTAACTATTTCATGCCTCAAAGTAACCCATTTACTCACACACACACTGATGACCGAGGCTGCCATTGCAAGGTGCCTACAGTACTTGCACATTGGGAACACTTTGGGTTTCAGTGTCTTGCTCGAAAAACGCCTCAACAGGCTCAGGATGAGTCAGGCTGGAACCGACAGCCTTTTGGTTGCTGGAGGACTCCTCTGCATCCTGAGCCCTCGCCACACATTTAGGGTTTAAATGGGCACCTTGCCCATCGTTTTAATCCCAAACAGATTCTATCTATTTATAATTCCTAGTGTGCGGAATACTCTCTCCTGTGTTTCATCCTAGCATCCTAGCATCCTGGGGGGGGGGGGGGGGGTACTTATACACCATATTGCCAAAAGTGTTCGGTCTGGTCACCTGCCTTGACTCGCATATGAACTTTAGTGACATTCCATTCTTAATCCATAGGGTTGAACATGACGTTGGTCCCACCCTTTGCAGCTATAACAGCTTCAACTCCTCTGGGTCAGTCTCCTCATCCAACATCAGTGTGTGACCTCACAAATCCACTTCTGGAAGAATGGTCAAAAATGCCCATAAACACACACCTAAACCTTGTAGAAAGCCTGTCTGTAAGAGCTAAAGTTGTTTAGTTAAATATATTTAAAATTCAAACATGTGAAGACCTTATCTGTCAATGACCCCCGCATACAAACACAAACACACAAACTTACACACACACACATACAAACTGCTTTCTCATGACCAGGGTCAGGGGATTACGTTCTTTTTACCCATAATTCTATGCTTCTGGGATGTGTCGTTGGTCCTCTTATCCTTTTCCCGGAGATTTATCTGATTTGACATCGCTGGCTGGTCTGGACAGACAGAATCATCACATTCTGCAGGAAGAGGCTCTGTCAGCGACAGACTAGTCTCATACCACCACCTAGTGGACTAAAAGTGATTGGCTTTTCATTTATTTATTTCAACAGCAATAACTCTCCAATCCATCCGTGGATTTGGTTGAGATCTTTGTCTGTCTGTCTGTGTCTCTCTCCTTCTGTATCTGTGTGATTCGACAGACTCATCTGAGATTAATCTCTCTCTCTCTCTCTCTCTCTCTCTCTCTCTCTCTCTCTCTCTCTCGCTCTCTCTCTGTACGCAGCCTACACCACCACCAGCAGGCGCGTTAAAATGCTTCAAATGCACTCTAGGTTATGCTAGGCTACTCCAAATCATTTACTAATGTTTCAACTCAAATTCGAAATAAGCTCTTTAGGATAAGCTTTTAGCGTATTTTCATTAGTGTATATAAAATGTCAAGTAGCCTAGATGTCATTCAGTTATAGCCTATACTCCGTTGTTGCAATGGTCTGATACATACAGAAACAAACATGTTGAAGCCTGCTTGTGACTTAACGGTATTTGCGTGACTCCAAACTGCTTCTCTCAGCATGGGCGACTACCGGCTTAAATGCTAGTTGATGCTCTGGTGGTACCCGCGTGCAGAACACTGATGGCATCTCCTTCATCCAATAGTGTCTCGGTCTCCGCTCTCCTCCACCGATGCCATTCATTCGCTCTCGTCCAATAGAAAGGTGCAGCCGGGCCGGTGGATCCGCGGGCTTGGTTGTGGAACTATGCGGTTCTGATCCAGGTGCCTATTTGGTGGAAGTGTTGACAGGATTTTAATCGTAATTTTCAGGTAAGACTTAACGCCTGCTCCATCCATCAGACCGCGTTTCTTGAGCTATTTTGAAGAATATGATCGCTACTTTTTCCAAAGTAGACTTGGGAGTTTTTCTTCCTTGCGCCACGCCGTCTGACAGGAGAGCATCGGACCCGTCCCGGGGTACCGCAATGCAGAACAGTGAATTATTGGATAATCCAGTGTCGGTAACAGAGTTGCTCAGTCATGGCTGATGTCACATAGATAGGTTACTCTGGGTCATTTTGCAGAAGCGTGTGCACATTTTGGAACATACAGCAGGTTCCGCGCATTGCCAAAAAACATTGTGATGCAGTATTTCGGTTGACATGTCTCAGTAAATTATGATGTTAGGCGACTGGACGAATTTGTACTGGTGTGCGGCATTCTTAAATACACACAGGATGTAGCGCACGCACACATTGTATTCAATGTCATTTGGCTGCGCAAGGACGGGCATGCTATATTCGCAGTGGGTGGGACAGGTTATTTTGGGGTTACTTCTTAGCCTTTCGCAATACGGAATGGGAAGCTAGGTGAGGTCTACACTGCACATGTGTGACACTGAACATGGGAGGTACTTTCTCATTGCAACTTTAATATAACTGTAAAACGCACTGGGAATAGCGTCGTTTCAGTTTGCTGCGTAAATGTAACGTGAGTAACCTACTGTTGCCTAGACAGGAAAGCATTTTTTGTGCTTATCATACATTTTCCACAATTCCAATCTTTATCACACACAACCACACACAACCACAGACAACCCCACACATGCGCACACACACACACACACACACACACACACACACACACACACACTAAAAGAGCTCTCTCTGTCTCTTTCTATTTCGCACCACACACACACACACACACACACACACACGCACGCATGCAAACCAAACGCACACACACACACACACACACACACACACACACACACACACACACATACACATGCTGTCAGTCAGCTTAAAACAAAACACTGACCTAAATCTTCTGCCATGGTCAAAGGGGAAGGCACATCCCCCTGGCTGGAAAGAGATTACCGGCAACACTGCTGCTTGACACACACACACACACACATACACACACACAAACACACACACAGACACACACACTGCTGCTTCACATCCACACCCACACACACAAACACACACACAAACAAACACACACACACACACACACACACACACACACACACACACACACACACACACACACAGATAAATTGATCATAGAGAATATGGGACAGAAGAATGCCTACTGGCTGCATCTGGTTACATTCAGGCAGGGCCGGACAACAAAGATGCATTAGCAAGCAGCTTAGCGTTTTGTAGCGTACTGTGTGTTACTTACAACCTCTGGAACAAATCTCCCCCACTTCTGGGCCGGATCTCACCCACATCTGGGCCGGATTCCAGCCATGCTCAGGCCAGATCTGGACCTGATCCACCCTACTGTTGACTTGGCTCCCAGCTGGGAACAGCTGTGTGTGTGTGTGTGTGTGTGTGTGTGTGTTTTTTGTGTGTGTGTGTGTGTGTGTGTGTGTGTGTGTTGTGTGTGCTTTATACGCTTGATGGTGTTTTAAGTCCTCACCGTCAACTTCAAGGCAGCGATGCAACCATCGACTTCAAGGCACCTAATAACCCTAACCCTTGCCTAACCCTAGTGCCTTCCATTCAGAGGTGCCTGGAATACGATGTACTGTAGGGGGCTTAAAACACCAAAAGCTTTATACAACTACCCTG
The DNA here is from genome assembly GCF_963854185.1 of Sardina pilchardus. NCBI lineage: Eukaryota > Metazoa > Chordata > Actinopteri > Clupeiformes > Clupeidae > Sardina > Sardina pilchardus. Next base: position 11,028,928 of record NC_085010.1, on the reverse strand, counting down.
ATGCACTTCCTGGTTGTAAGGTAGCCAAGTGTCCAAGAACTGCATCGTATTCAGTCAAATTGTCAGTGAGTGTCCAACAGCAGGTCTACTGAGCATGGTGCATTGATTGATTGCTTTGGCTTGAGTGACAGTAAGGGCACTTGACGTTTTACAATCTGTTGAATTTGAATCAAATTAAGATGAAGTTGACTGGAATTTGAGGCCTGGTGTCTGGGCAATGTCTTGTCCCAGCATCTTGTTGTTGATATTGAACAAGCAGAACATCTCTTGCGTCTAGGCTATATATATATACAGTATAGTATACACACTATATTGCCAAAAGTATTGGGTCACCTGCCTTGACCCCCATATGTACTTTAGTCACATCGTATTTTTAATCCATAGGGTTTAATATGACATCGGTCCGGTTGCTCTTCAGCTTCAACTTTTCTGGGAAGGCTTTCCACAAGGTGTGTTGAACCCCTCACTGCTCCCCGAGTGCTGTTGGACAGGCAGCTCACTGCTCTGGGTTAATGTGCACTTCACCTCATTGTGTATTCACTGCATGCTGTGTGTGCTCACAAATTCACGAATTGGGATAAATGCAGAGAATGAATTTCCCTCACAGGATCAAAAAGTATATACTTATGGCAATTTTCGATCATTCCTCCAGTAGCTCTTTTGTGAAGTCACACACTGATGTTGGACAAGGAGACTGGCTCTCAGTCTGCTCTTATTCATCTCAAAGGTGTTCAGTTGGGTTTTGGTAAGGACTCTGTGCAGGCCAGTTACTTAAACATTTATGACGTGTTAACATTACATTCTGTGGGTGTTGTCTCTACAATAGCAGGCTGGGAAGGGGTGTGTGCAAGGATGGACTGGGACCAAAAAAAAAAGGCCCGGGACTTTCTTCCACTACCAGTACACGCGCGCATACACACACCCTTTCTGTCTCACATACTTTGCCAGTCAGGGTATTGCGTTCAAAAATAGGTGGTCACATTTGACAAAAATGCAATTTTGATTGGGTGCTGCTGAA
>NC_085010.1:11000410-11022910 GCF_963854185.1 Sardina pilchardus | reverse complement strand
AGATCAGTGATGAAAAGTGCATTTTAAATAATTAAATAATTTGTTTTATAAATATTATTGTTATTATTATGTTGTGTCTTATCAACTAAGTTGCCAAACTGCATACATTTACAGGGGCCTACAGGATGCCTTGGGAGCGGCGAATGTTTGATGGTACGTTCATTTTATATTGTACATTTCAGATGGTATGTTCATTTTATATTGTATAATTCCCCTTGATCCTATAATAAATTGGGATCCCCGTTGTAACAGTACAGCCATCACAGCTATTGGCTACATTGTTATTATTGGTACCCCACCCCCTCTCCTGTTATCTCCCTTAAATATGTACGTAATCTGGGTCTTGTTATTTTTTTTAAATCTTTAAATCTTTATGTCCCACTGATATCATATAATACTACAGTATATGATGAGGTTCATGATAGTGGAGCAAATAACACCGGGATGCTCCTGAAACCCTGTGACAGAGTACCATACTACCATAGTTTATTTGTTGTAACTTGGTTCATTAGATGGACCTCATACAACACTTTGAATATGCCTTTAACCCTGTGAAAGAGTACCAACACGTTGGGACTTTTTTCCTCCTGATATGTAAATATTTGGGTCATTAGAAAGAGTCTTTATTCACCTTATTCCTTAACCTGGAAATCTGTACTGTTTTCAACTTCCGTTCATTCTGTTTACATGCGATTGCAGTGTGCTAACTAGAATATGCTTCAACTTAGATTTCTTCGAAATGTTGAGATTCTGCCCTCAGCATGGATATAGTTATATAACCGATATAAAATAGCAAAGTTTACTTTTATATGCGTTATGATATGTTAAGCACTGTCAACTGTCACGTTAAGGCGGGGATCACACTAGCCAGCGGCAAGCGGCAGGTTTCCTATTGTTTTCTATGGTTCGGCAGCGGAATGGTGACAACGCTGGCGTAACGCTAGCGTTGAGCAAACTGGGAGTTGAACTTGGTTCAACTTTGAAGCGCAACGCTCGGCACATCACAATCAGCTTTAGAATGTTTAGGTATTTTGACCAATCAGATTCGTCTAAGGACGTAGCAACAAAGATTGAACTTAGTAACGAGATAGAATGTTTTGGATTATTATGGTCTGAGCGTTGCGTTGCCGCTGCCACTTGCCGCCGGCTAATGTGATCCCTGCCTAAAGTAGATACAACGCAGCTTCACCGGAAACAGATAACCGTTTTCTGAATGCTCAGGTCAGGTGTCATGACGACGCCCATTGTTGGCTGCGGAATACCGTGAATAACATAACATGCGCCCCCATTCCAGACGAGGCCACAGGTTACGGCCCCATTTTTGAGGAGGAGCCCCAGGATCTGGTGTACGCAGAGGACAACCCCGACAATCGCATCTCCATGAACTGCAGGGTGCGCGCCAACCCCCCGGCCACCATCAGGTACAGTAGACCGCAGGTGAAGGACATCAGAGTATTGCGAGTAGCTTGAGATATTAGGTCAAGGTCAAGGTCAAGGTCAAGGTAACTTTATTGTCCCCAAGGGGCAATTATCTGTGCAGCCAGCAGACACAAGGACAAGACACACAACAATACAGCAAAATCATAAAATGAATGAATTGAATGTAAACGTAAAATAAAAACTTGTTTTTAAAACATTCTATTTTGTTTTCAAACTACTTCCACTGCATTAAGATAACATATGGAATATCGAAAAAGAAACGTTGTGGGAACAACTACTGTATGACACCGATAATGGAACCCTCTTGAAACTGTCTCCCCCTGCAGATGGTGGCTGAACAACTGGGAGATCAAGCTGCTGGAGCAGCCGGATGAGCACTACAGCCTGGTGGGGGGCAACCTGGTGATCACCAACCCCAGCAAGAACAAGCACGCCGGCAAGTACGCATGCGTGGCCAACAACCTCTACGGCACCATCATCAGCAAAGAGGCCACCGTCAAGTTTGGATGTGAGTCGGCCTTTACTGTTGTTCCTTCATGGTTCGGCGTAACTGCTTTCCAATTTCCTGTATTCTTTTCTTGTATTTTTTTTGTATCTTAATTGCTGAGCTCCTACTTTTTCCCTCCCTCTGTGTCGTTTGTCTTTGGTTCTGTGTCACTTTCTTTTTTGTCCTATACTACTGATGTCCTGTCTTCTCCTCCCTTGACCTCTCCTGTGTCCCTTCTTCTCTCTCTTCCCCTTTGTGTTTGTGTCCTCTCCTCTCCCCATGGTGTCTATCACCTCTTCTCCTCTCCTTTTGCCTCCCTCCTCTCTTCTCTCCCTGGTGTGATCTCTCCTCTCCTCTCCTCTCTTCTCTCCTTTCCTCTCCTCTTGTCTCCTCCACTCCACTCCTCTTGTCTCATCCTGTCTCGTCTCATATCCTCTCCTCTCCTCCACTCCTCTCCTCTCCTGTCCTCTCCACTCACCTCCTCTCCTCTTCTCTCCTCCCCTGGTGTGTAGATCTGGATAATTTCCCTACCGAGGAGCGGGAGCCGGTGCTTGTGAAGGAGGGGCAGGGTGTGGTGCTGCTCTGTGATCCACCTAACCGGGACCCCTGTAAGTTACAGCACTCCTCACGTACAGCAGTATCGTATGTAATTATAACATCATCATTTAGCACTATCCCGCAACTACAATGAAACATCACATAAATAACTTATGTTTGTCATCTGAACTCAGTGCAATATGATAATCATTTATGTTGCTAATTTATTTATTTATTTTTTTATTATCTATTTGAAAACAAAGTAAGAAAAAAACATGTTTCATGAAAAAAGCGCTACTATCACCGTATTATGTACACAGCAGTTGTTAGTTATGATATATTAGTGATGTGTTAAAACATATTTGGAATTGGCTTATCCCACCCTTCCAGATAATGTGAAATTCCATTGGCTGTTCAATGACTACCCCAACTTCATTGACATGGACCGGCGTCGGTTCATCTCCCAGACCACGGGCAACCTGTACATCGCCATGGTGGAGGCGTCCGACGTGGGCAACTACTCGTGCTTCGTCTCCAGCGCCAAGATCGGCAAGAGTGTCTTCAGCAAGCCCATCCCCCTCATCCCCCAGCCACAGGAGAGTGCGTACTACTTATGCCTACTATGGTGATTCTAGTTACAGAACAAGAATAGTTCAAACGATTTTCGTTCTATAATAAGATACTTATAGGTGTTTATATGTTATAGTTCTTTATGTACTGTAGTATTCAGTTGCTAATTAGCAAAGGAAAATACATTGAGATATACTGAAATTGTTATTGTTTCAACATTAACATTGTTTATCTGAGTGCTACTTACAGTATACAGTATCTACTGTATACTGGCTGTCCAAAGAGGATGAGTTATTGAGATACCACTTTAATTGATTCTGTATGTGTAGTTGTAATTTCTAGAGTTACTACATCAACTGCTGTTATTTTGCTTGCTGCTATGGCAATAAACATCTATCTCGTAGGCAAATGGCAGCCAAGAGGGTGATTATGTTCATTGTATTTGTTGCACTGACTCATCTTGCTAATAATCTCTCTCACCAGATCCTGCTAAGAAGTATGCTGCAGACATCAAAGTGAAGTTCCCTAAAACCTATGCCCTGCTTGCCAAAAACATCACCCTGGAGTGCTTTGCTCTTGGAAAGTGAGTCTTTAATTGCCGGATAATAACTACCGGTATACAAGACAAAAGGCTGCATCTTAGTTGCACACTTCCTGTGAAAAAAGAGGCCAGATGTTCCCTTTGATCCGTGCTAAAAGAGTCTAATCAGAACAAAGCAAAAAAAAAAAAAAAAAAAACATGAAAATTAGAGAAACCAAATATTCAATTCACTTCCCCCCATAGTAGTATACCTAAAACCAGAAACAGCAGACACTGGACCAGTGACCTGGTTATAAGCTGTTTAAATATGCATGATTTTAGGGCTGTACAGTTACAGTATGTAGCCTATACCTCACCCTGAAACTAGTTTCACAGAATAGAGCTCACAAAGGCCTGTGAGCAATGTTTGAAACAGACACTAATAATATCTCCAAGTGAATGTTGTTGATACCAGCTTTGTTATTGTATATCATACAGATTATGGAAATGTCATGTAAGCATTGTGCGATTTCTTTTTCTTTTCTTTTTTGGTCGCATATGACACAGTAACTCAACTCAATGTTTTGATCTGAGGTGATTGCTCTACTCACACTGTACGTTCGACTGCTTACACTGTGAGGCTAGAGTGGACAGAGAGATTTTAATTGAATTCTGGCTGTTATAGGAAGCCAATGAAGAGGAACTAAATAGAGGAGTTACAGTACATGTACAGGAAACTCAATATGTCTACTGTCCATCACCACTGTAAACGGGCATTCACACCAAAAACGATAATGATAACTATAGACAAATGTCGCTCTTGTTAACATGAGTGACGACGTTCACACATAAACTATAACGATAGCAACATGAAGAATGATAAAGTTGGGGATCACTCTCAGACCGATTTTGAGAACGATAAAAAGCTAAATGCCAGTCAGAGCCCATCACATTTCAGCCACCACATTCATTAACGCGAGGAGCGACTTGTCGTTATCGTTGGTCAGTGTGGACACTTGTATTGTTATGGTTATAGTTGTCGCTCTTGGTGTGAATTTCGCTGAAGTCTGCGTGTCTATTTGACAACGTCCTGTTCCCTTGCCTCAGCCCCATCCCACACATCCGCTGGAGGAAGCTGGACGCGGACCTGCCGCCCAACTACGAGGTGACGATGAACGGAGCGCTGCTGCACCTGATCAACGTGCAGTACGAGGACGAGGGCAGCTACGAGTGCGAGGCCCTCAACGTCAAGGGCAAAGACTGGCACAGGCAGTGGGTCTACGTGGAAGGTAAGGGCAAAGACTGGCACAGGCAGTGGGTCTACGTGGAAGGTAAGGGCAAAGACTGGCACAGGCAGTGGGTCTATGTGGAAGGTAAGGGCAAAGACTAGCACAAACAGTGGGTCTACGTGGAAGGTAAGGGCAAAGACTGGCACAGGCAGTGGGTCTACGTGGAAGGTAAGGGCAAAGACTGGCACAGGCAGTGGGTCTACGTGGAAGGTAAGGGCAAAGACTGGCACAGGCAGTGGGTCTACGTGGAAGGTGAGGGCAAAGACTGGCACAGGCAGTGGGTCTACGTGGAAGGTAAGGGCAAAGACTGGCACAGGCAGTGGGTCTACGTGGAAGGTAAGGGCAAAGACTGGCACAGGCAGTGGGTCTACGTGGAAGGTAAGGGCAAAGACTGGCACAGGCAGTGGGTCTACGTGGAAGGTAAGGGCAAAGACTGGCACAGGCAGTGGGTCTACGTGGAAGGTAAGGGCAAAGACTGGCACAGGCAGTGGGTCTATGTGGAAGGTAAGGGCAAAGACTGGCACAGGCAGTGGGTCTATGTGGAAGGTAAGGGCAAAGACTGGCACAGGCAGTGGGTCTATGTGGAAGGTAAGGGCAAAGACTAGAACAGGCAGTGGGTCTACGTGGAAGGTCTACTTTTTTTTTAACTGGGCTGTAGAAGTATTTTGTTTAGTTCTGTTGAGAAGATTCTACTGTATGTAGTGGTTTCCGACTGTTACATTCTGGCTGTGGCTCTGCTGCATAGCATGCTGGTCAACCTGACAGACTGCTGTCCATGGTCCTGAAACTGCTCCTGTTGTGGATACCTGCACTTGCTCAGTCAGTGCACAGTTGTTAGCTTAAGAGATGAAGAGTAACAAGTTATTTGTGGTTTGAATGAGTGAATGAATAATGATTGTTTTTAAGTGAGTGATACACACAAGCATTCGGTTAACACTTACTGTTACTTGGATAATCTGCCCATGAAGACTTAACATATCATTTGTTAAAATTCAAGCTCAGCATATCAAAAGCATTGCTGAAGAATTTCTGAACATCACCTTAAGTTGAGTGTCAACAAATACTTTGTTGATCATGTGAGCATCTGTATAAAAGTCTATGGGCAGACTAAGTAAAGTGTGACTGACTTTTTATAGATTCTACACCCTATGATGTGGAGTTGTTCTATATACAACATTTTCCCCATAAACAGCCTTTAGAGTGTCAGTCTTTGCTAGGGTACTATAGCGTGCCTTATAGCAACTTGGAGCATATGCTTCAACAAAGATCCTTTAGAACACAAGATAAAGCAGCAATAGTTTATTTGGATACATGCTCTTTGTAAGTGGTTGGAAATGTTTGGCCTTCAACTTTTATATGAATGCATTTGCTTGGTATTGTGTGTGTGTTTGTTTATGTGTGTGTGTGTGTGTGTGTGTGTGTGTGTGTGTGTGTGTGTGTGTGTGTGTGTGTGTGTGTGTGTGTGTGTGTGTGAGAGAGAGAGAGATAGAGAGAGAGAGAGATGGAGAGAGATAATAGGAGCTGTGTTTTTGCCAGGACACAGTGTTCCAAACCAGATCCAAAATACTTGGGAACACCAAAGACCCTTTAGAATACAAGCAGCTCTTCTATAATGGGATGGAATTGTACACAGTTCCTGCCTCCTAGAAAAGTGTGGTCAGAATGCACTGATGGAACATTCCATTTTCATACTCTGCCCTTGTAGCACAGAAAGGCTTATTGTGTGGCTGTGTTGTATAACAGAGATACTGTACATTATATCCACCATTGTTGTCCAGAAAAATAGTCGTTTAACATGGTATGCAATTTAATCAATACATTTGAGGAGAACACCAATTGCAGTCCCTCTCTGAAAATACCAATTCATCAAGATTATCATTTCCCCTAAAAAAAACCCTACAGTGTATGAGCAAGACAATGACTGTCTATGCGACACAGCAAGCTTGTATTTTGGTTGAGAACCAAACCAGCTGTTGTTCAAATCTGCACACCTAAAGTATCACTACTGGAAAATGTAAGGTTAATTTATGTTAGTTTGAAGTCTTAAAACACTCTACATATGTCATCTGATATGATTGATGATTAGCTAGGAGGTACGTACAAACACATTTGATAGACATTTGTTTCAATCCAATCCAATCCACTTTATTTATATAGCACAATTTAAGCAAACACAGGGTTTCCAAAGTGCTGTACAACACAACAATAAAGACAACAGAAGAACAGTAGAAAAAATAACAGGATAAAAATAATACAATAAAATAAAATAACACAAAATAATAAAATAAGAAATAAAACAAGTAAAAACAAATCAGACAAATAAGTAATTAAATAAGGACCACTGCCCACACAACACCTTTACATACATCACATCAATAAACACGCTACCTGGTGTTACAGTAAAGGCCAGTGAAAAAAGGTGGGTTTTTAGTAGTGATTTAGAAAGAGACAGTGAAGGGGCTTGTCTGATGTGGAGTGGCAATACATTCCACAGTTTTGCAGCTGCAACAGCAAAAGCTCGTTCTCCTCTGAGTTTTAGCCTAGTTTTAGGCACAGTCAAAAGCAGCTGGTCAGCTGACCTGAGAGAGCGGCTGAGAGTGTAGGGGTGTAGCAGCTCGGAGAGATACAGTGGGGCAAGGCCATTCAAGGCTTTAAATGCAAACAAAATAATTTTAAAATGAATCCTACAATGAATAGGCAGCCAATGAAGTGAGGCTAAAATAGGTGTTATATGCTCATACTTTCTAGTGTTTGTTAGGAGACGAGCAGCAGCATTTTGGACAAGTTGCAGACGGGCAATGGAGGACCCACTAACCCCCATATACAGTGCATTGCATTGCTAGGAGAACAGGAAGAATCTCTCTTCTGTAAATTGTCTCACTTTCTCAACCATCTCTGGCTTCACCAAGTAACCTCCACTACAATCAGCTCTCTGATGACGTCACGTCCCTCTCTGATGATGTTACGTCCCTCTCTGATGATGTCACATCCCCTCTTATAATGTTGTGTCCATAGATATTATGATAGATATAATGTTTTATAATATCTATGGTTGTGTCCCTTCTGATGATGTTGTATCCCTCTCTGATGATGTCACGTCCCTCTCTGATGATGTCATGTCCCTTCTGATGATGTCGTATCCCTCTCTGATGATGTCATGTGTGGCCTCCAGGACCCCCAGAGTGGGCATCGCATATCAACAACACTGAGATGGACGTGGGCAGCAAGCACACGATGAGATGTGCCGCCATGGGGAAGCCCTGGCCCTGGATACGCTGGCTGAAGGATGGCTACTCGGTACGTGTGTGTGTGTGTGTGTGTGTGTGTGTCTGTGTGTAGGTGTGTGTGTGCATGTGTAGGTGAGTTGCTCTCAGGTGCGATGCATAGGAGGAATTGTTTTTGTTTTTTTTTGTCCCTATCTTTAATGCCTTCCTTTTTTAAGGAAGATTGTGGATTCAAAACAAAATAGCCACACACAGACATAAGAGTCATAATCAGACTGACACATCAATTAAAATAACACATCTGATCCAGCTGATTGATGAAGTCATGACAATTCCTGACCTCTAAAAAAACCACTTGTTTGAGAATCACTATAGGTGGGTTTCCTGTGTGCATGCCTTACGTATGTGTGTACGGTCGAAGCTGTTATTTGAATCTAAGCTGATGGGCTCATGCCGATCATCTCATCTCCTCTGCTTCTCTCTCTTCAGTATGGGAAAGGGGAGCTGCAGTTTGACAGTCTGACATTCACCCACTCGGGCATGTACCAGTGTGTGGCGGAGAACCCATGGGGAACCATCTACGCCAACGCTGAGCTCAGAGTGACCGGTACGTTACAGATATTCGGATCTAATCACACCTCAGTTGACCTTCATAAAAATGTTGTATCATTTTGACTGATTAATTATGACACATTCATTATATTAATTATGTCCATTAATTATGCTCATTATTATATTAATCTAAGGTGAGATGTCCCAGACCAAAACCGGGGACATACATGTAATCCCTGAAATGTGGAAACATTTTCAGTTTGACTATCAATCTGATTTAAATACATATTTACATACATACATACGTTTTATCTAAAAAAAAAAACGGGGACATAGGTCGTTTTCTCTATTTTCCTAGGGGACAGGCAACCAAAAATGGGGACTGTCCCTTGAAACGCGATTTGTGATGTGATGTGAGTGTTGTTCTCTGTGATGTTTCCAGCCCACGCTCCGACTTTTGAGTACAACCCCGTGCGGAAACAGCTGCTGGGAGCCCGGGGCGGGCGAGTGGTCATCGAGTGTAAACCCCAAGCGGCACCACGGCCCACCTTCACCTGGTTTAAGGGGAAGGAGAAGCTCGGCAACTCTACTAGGTCTGTTAGCCATCCATTAGCCATCTGTTAGCCATCCGTTAGCCATCTGTTATTCATCCGTTATTCAACCATTACGTTAGCCATCTGTTAGTCATCCGTTAGGCATAGGCCTATGCTAGGCATATGTTAACCATACGTTAACCATACATAGAACATGAGAGGGGTGTATTTCAATTATGCGGTTTAGTGAAAAACTTGGGTAAAGTGCCTTAAATTTAAGATCCGACAATGGCACCGTTGCACTCTGAATCATTTGTAATGGCTTGCATTGTCCAAGAAGTTCTTAACACTCTTTACACATATTTATAAAACAAAGACGGATATGTTTGGCATCCCTCAACACCAGAACTACTATAGTAGTATATATAGTATACAGTATACTAAAGTATATCTTACCTTATCTTATCTTATCTATACAGTATATAGTATACATCAAAATGGAAAGTACGTTTTTTAAATGAAGTAATAACCTCCCACATCAGGTATTCGGTGTGGCTAGATGGGAATCTGGAGATTTTCAACTCCACAAATGACGATGAGGGGGTGTATACCTGCTTTGCTGAGAATGATCGGGGCAAAGCCAACAGCACAGGGACTCTCACTATCACTGGTAAGTCTCATGACTTCTTCATTCTTCATTTAAATCTGGCGATATCATTTTGTTATTTTGATAAATCTACTTCTTTAGAATGCATTTATTATTTCTACAGATAAAGCTCTTTATCTTGTATGCTCCGCATCCCTTCACAGTATGAGTAATTCATCTACTGTAGGCGGTGTTCAGTCAGGCTGCATTGAAAAGTGTTGCAGGTGTTGATCAGGGTACCATGAAGGGAGATTGTATTGGTAACACCTGCAATGTGGCCTTAAAAGAACACACCAACTCTTTTGAAAATTAGCTTACGGCAATCTACCTCAGAGTTAGAAGAGATATATTTTATCTTCCCTGTGCTTTCAATAACCCAGTCCATGGGGTGGGTTAGGTTGCAGATACCTCCCAGAAAAACCTGACTTTTTCAATCCGAATCAGAATCAGAATCCCAAAATAAAGCATTCTGATTCAGATTCTGATTCTGATTCAAAAAGTCAGGTTTTTGCAGGTTGGGATGTAAGTAAATGTATGTATATATATCTCCATGCTAGATGCCACTAAGATCGTGGTGGCCCCCTCGGACGTGGACATCATGGTGGGGGACAGCACAGTGCTTCCCTGCACCGCGTCCTACGACCCCATGCTGGACCTGACCTTCATCTGGCACCTGGACTCCATCATCATCGACTTCGACCTGATGAGGAAGCACTTTGAGCTGCTGCTGGTACGGACACTTGCAGTACATCCCTGTCATTTAGTCTATAGTCAATGAAGAGCTATAGTAATGCTTAAAGATTTCTGTAGCAGTACCATGGAAGTCAATAAAGCACATTTTATTTATAAAGCACATTTTTGTATGACAAAGTGCACACCCAAAGCGCTGTAGACAAACAAAAACAAAATGCTGGACGGAGTGGCGTATTCGCCAGCGTACACGTACACAAACATTTAGACAGGAAACTTACAGATGAACAAACGCTTCACACAGACAACAAAACACCCATATAAGTCCAAAAGGCAATGTGGAAGTGTACTTCTCCATCCTCATAGACCTGATAAGGAAGCACTTTGAGTTGTTGCTTCTACGGTCGGACACTTATGACAGAAATGACACAGAATTTACACTTCCATAGTACTACTACAGAAATCTTACAGCAGTACTATAGTTCTTTATTGTAAGGGGCTAAATGACAGGGTTCAGCCTCTTACAATAAAGAAATATTTCTATGGTAGTACTATGGAAGTGTACATTACACCACAGAGCAGATTATCAGATTATCATCACAGAAGTGACCAGCTAACAGTGGCCCAACTACTGTATGATACTTCTATGGTGTTCCGTAATGCAACCTTTAATATCCTTACCCTTTATATTGTTCCTATAGGACAGTCTTATAGTATTTCAGCAGTGTGTCCCAAAGTACTATACAATTCCTATAATCTATACTGTTCCTCAAATAACATTACCATGATATTTTGTCCCAAAATACCTATAGTTCTCTGTCATGAGGAAGATAAAGACTGCTTAAAGTGCACCCTTCTTGTGAAAAATCAAGTTTTGTCCAGAATATGATTTGCTATTTGTTATGTTAGCGTTAGCGTGTCCATAAAAGGATTTGGCTATAATTGCTTGCAGGATCGAGAGAACAGTGGTGACCTTATGATAAAGAGCGCACTTGCAAAACACTCTGGACGATACTCCTGCACTGCCCAGACCGTAGTGGACAACGTCACCGTGATTGCTGATGTCGTAGTGCAAGGTACACACACACACACACACACACACACAGATATACGTACACAATACACACCACACACACACACACACACAAATATACAATGCATGTACACACACACAGAGAGTATCTCTACTTCTCCTTTCTTTCTTTCTTTCTTTCTTTCTTCATCCTATCTTTTTTCTCCTGCCCCCCCTCACCCAAAAGGCCCGCCTGGCCCCCCAGGTGGGGTGATGGTGATGGAGGTGAGGGACACGTCGGTGAAGCTGGTCTGGACCCTGGGCAGCGATCATGGCCTGCCCATCAAGCACCACATCGTCCAGACGAGAGATTACTACGCCCTCGACCCTGACGACTGGAAGGAGGCAAAGACATGTGAGTCCACTAGAGGGCGACGTTGAGTTTACAGTGGAGAACCCCAACCATACATTGGTGTGAGGATGTACTGGAGTTACGGTACTTTCCCAACTATTAGCCGCAGCTTATACATTTACTTTTTGCAACATTTCTTCAGCTATGAGGTTAATTCACGGGGGCAGTTAATAGGGTATCAATATGGTCTTGTTTCTTTTAACTTGCATAAAAACACTGTCCCGAGGCTTATACACAATGCGGCTAATACACAGGAAATGGCTGTACTCTACAAAGATAGGCCTGGAAATGACCAGAACTCAGTCAGTGAGGCGCTCACTTAGTGTAACACCAGAAAAGAGCTATTAAACTAGAAGGCTAAAGAATTATGCAACAGGGCTGCAGGGTACATGGGTTAAAGCGTGGACAATGTCATGCTAATAATTAGTCTTCTTATCTGTCATTCTTCCTCTGTGGCTGTCAAATTAAATTAAAACAAAAATAGAAAAATTACACCTTCTTGGTGTGAGGTCAAATGAATCAGATATTGTAAGGAGGCAAGCATAGTAATTTCTTAAAATGATTTTTACCTACCGGTGGAGCTTCTTATCCCTCTCTCTCTCTCTCTCTCTCTCTCTCTCTCTCTCTCTACCGCGCCCAGCTCCTGTCTTCCTTGATCGTTTTGCAACGGCGGCTGAGGTGGTGGACCTCTACCCTTACATGCAGTATGAGTTCCGAGTGATTGCTGTCAACGAATTGGGCCCTGGCGAGTCAAGCTGGCCCTCCAAGAAGACCACGACCTGGGATGCAGGTACACAGCCCTCCCTCACGGGAATATTATACACCTGGGATGCAGGTACACAGTTCTTCCTCAGAGGATAAATTATACACCAGGGATGCATTTTTTTTATGTCACATTATGGGTGGAGGAAGCCAGTGGAGGCTGGAAATATCACAACAACAAAATAACATTCAACTGCACCGATTTAGCCAGGCAAATCAAATACTTCCATGATAACCTCCTCCACCACCACCACTACTACTACTACTACTACTGCTAAAATTAATGATACTAACTACTACTAAAATTGTAGTTTATCAGTATTATTATATTCTGGCATTACATCCTAAAATCCTATAGACTAGAGCACACTATCCCTGCACAGTCATGTGGATAAGTGTATTTGTATAATGACCCTGCTGAATATAAAATTGCACCTTTGCTTCTCTTTGCTGGTGCAGTCCCCGCAGTGGCTCCAGAAGACGTCGGAGGCTTTGTAGGGATTAACGGCGAGCTCACCATCACTTGGACGGTAAGTTTAAAAAGGTAGCTTGGGGGCAGCTACTGTGGCCTACTGGTTAGGGCTTCAACCTTGTAACCCGGAGGGTTGCTGGTTCAATCCCCGAACAGTCCACGGCTGAAGTGCCCTTGAGCAAGGCACCTAACCCCTCACTGCTCCCCCAAGCGCTGCTGTTGAGCAGGCAGCTCCCTGCTCCGGTTTAGTCTGTGTGCTGTGTGTGATCACTAACTCATGGATTGGGATAAATGCAGTGACTGAATTTTCCTCACAGGATCAAAAGAGTATATATATACTTACACTATACAGTTCCTCGTCCCCTGAAGGAGATGAAGTCCTTGTTGATGATCTGACGGTTGATGGTTGATGAGTTGACTTTTGATGGTTGAAGATCTCCTGATGTTGAGCTTCTGTCATGTTTCTATAATTTAATTCCATCGCCAACGATTGTCATCATTTCCACAGCCTATTCAACCACAGTTCTACTACGGGAAGAAGTGCGGCTACGTGGTCGCCTTCAAACCGCACGAGAACTACGACTGGGGCTGGGCAACGGTGACCGACCCCGAGACCAGACGCTACGTCAACAAGGAACTCTACATCACCCCGGGAACGGAGATCCAGGTCAAGGTCAAGGCCTACAACAACAAGGGCGAAGGGCCCTACAGTCTGTCCTCTGTCGTCTACGCACCAGAGGGAGGTAAGACATAGAACCACACAGAACCGCACAGAACCACACACTCTATGTATTCATGTAACGGAAAGCTAGCATAGCATTTTAGACTCCCACAATCTATTAAGAAGCTGCGATTTTGTCAAACAAGTTGATTGAGTATAAATGGCTGACGCTGCTTTTCAGAAACAAAATCTGTGTATGTTTTTCATGATGTAGTTTTACAGCTAGTTGAGTGTAGATACAAATGTGGGGTAACACAATGCATACCTAGTGACTTTTGCATATCTTACAACAATATGCAAATCATGACGCAGTCTGTCTCCAAAGTACTAGGGGATCCTTTGAATATTTCTGTGAGGGGTCCTTGGCCTCAAAATGTTTGAGAACCCCTGCCATAGAATATGTTCAATATGTGCAAGTTGCTGATGCTATTTTGTCTCCTGTTTTTGCATTTTTTTTTTAATTGCACTTCTGCCACCTCACCCTTGTTCACAAACACACACACACACACACACAAACGCGCACACACACACCCACCATGCACATACACACCCACCCACCCACCCACCCTCATGCACACACACACACCCACCCACCCACCCTCACGCACACACACACACACACACACAGTGCCCACGGAGCAGCCTCTGGATGTGTATGCTCGTCCCGTGAGCGCTACAGAGGCCTTGGTCTGGTGGCTGCCTGTCTTTCTGCAACCTCCACTGCAGTGGGTGGATGGCTACCAGGTACGTGGGTTCAATGGCATAGTTTTTATTTTTATTTTTTTTTACTGTAATCAATTAGCAGCCTACAGAGTACAACAAAAACAAATCGATTTTGATTATTTGGTCAAATACATTTTTAAAAAAAGGTACAAATCTACATCCAATGCTTAAATTTAAATTGACTAAATGTCAGAGAGGACCACGGTATTTCTGTCACCCATCATGATGACCCAGATCAGGATCCAAAGGCAGGATTTTTTTTTTCACTTTCTTTAATGACAGTTTGCGAGGGTCTGCAGTGACCTGCTTGAAATTGGTTCACACCAAGATCGATAACCATAATATTAACAACAAAAAAGTGTCGTTTTAGCTAACAAGAATGACAACGTCCACACATAAACTGTAATGATAACGTCATGAAGAACACTTGGGTATCGTTTGAGATCACTTTCAGAGAGTGATTTTGAGAACGATAAAAAGACTTCACTTACCATCAGTGTTGACGTTAATGTTGTTATAGTTATCTTCAGGTCCTCGTTCCTGGTGTTAAAGCAACACTAATGAGTTTTTTGTACCTTAAAATTATGTTTCCAAAATAATTTCAGCGGTTCATCAACTCGTAACATGGTGAACAGCACTTCTGGGTTACTTTGTGGCTATAACCGCACTATGTAACTTTACCAGATGAGGTAGCTTATCTGTAGTTCTACAATATACTGTAAGACAAAGTTATGCAACATTCTCTACCTTGTCTGTGGACATCGGTATTTGCTGGATAAACAAATAGCGTGCATGCGTCAGAGGAAAAGTGCTTTAGTGTTGCTTTAACAGCCACTTTCATTTTAATTGGAGGGTTGAAGCGCCCCCGTCAGCCCAACAGTGAGTCCTGTCTTCCTGTCCGCCCCGTCAGGTGCGCTACTGGAGAAAGTACGACGACAACGAGGCGGCGGCGCAGCGGATCCTCGTGGGGAACGGAGTGAACAACACGCGCCTGGAGAACATGCTCCCCGACTCGCACTACCTCATCGAGGTGCGCGCCTACAACGGAATCGGCCTTGGCCCGCCCAGCGAGCACTGTGAGATGTTCACCAGGAGACCACGTGAGTCCACTATCCTACACAGGCCCCCTAATGCGTCTATGCATACAATGCCATATGCTGCACCATCTATTTGGGCCACTGTTAGCTGGTCACTTCTGTGATGATAATCTGCTCTGTGGTGTAATGTAGGGTGATGGTTAGCTGGGGTTTTCTGTGATGATAATCTGTCTGTTCTGTGGTGTAATCTAGGGAAAGGGTTAGCTGGTCACTTCTGTGAGCATAACCTGTCTGTTCTGTGGTGTAATCTAGGGTGAGGGTTAGCTGGTCACGTCTGTGATGATAATCTCTCTGTTCTGTGGTGTAATCTAGGGTGAGGGTTAGCTGGTCACTTCTGTGATGATAATCTGTCTGTTCTGTGGTGTAATCTAGGGTGAGGGTTAGCTGGTCACTTCTGTGATGATAATCTCTCTGCTCTGTGGTGTAATCTAGGGTGAGGGTTAGCTGGTCACTTCTGTGATGATAATCTCTCTGCTCTGTGGTGTAATCTAGGGTGAGGGTTAGTTGGTCACTTCTGTGATGATAATCTGTCTGTTCTGTGGTGTAATCTAGGGTGATGGTTAGCTGGGGTCTTCTGTGATGATAATCTCTCTGCTCTGTGGTGTAATCTAGGGTGAGGGTTAGCTGGTCACTTCTGTGATGATAATCTGTCTGTTCTGTGGTGTAATCTAGGGTGAGGGTTAGCTGGTCACTTCTGTGATGATAATCTGTCTGTTCTGTGGTGTAATCTAGGGTGAGGGTTAGCTGGTCACTTCTGTGATGATAATCTCTCTGTTCTATGGTGTAATCTAGGGTGAGGGTTAGCTGGTCACTTCTGTGATGATAATCTCTCTGCTCTGTGGTGTAATCTGGGGTGATGGTTAGCTGGTCACTTCTGTGATGATAATCTCTCTGCTCTGTGGTGTAATCTAGGGTGAGGGTTAGCTGGTCACTTCTGTGATGATAATCTGTCTGTTCTGTGGTGTAATCTAGGGTGAGGGTTAGCTGGTCACTTCTGTGATGATAATCTGTCTGTTCTGTGGTGTAATCTGGGGTGAGGGTTAGCTGGTTACTTCTGTGATGATAATCTCTCTGCTCTGTGGTGTCCACCAGCTCCGACGCGCAGGCTGCGGCTCTTCAAGTACGTCAGCTGGAGTGGGAAATGGCTCTACCTGTCCTGGGACCACATCTACAGCTATTGGAACGAGTCCTTCATTGAGGGATACAAGGTCAGTCCTCAGATACAGTAATTTACGGAACCTTTGCCTGAGATAAGTGGTTGTTGGGGGCACTGTGACATCTATACCATGTTTCGGTACAAGTACCCACTTTCATGATCCCACCCCATCTTTCTCTCCCACTTGTTTCCTGTTGGGAAAAAAGCACAAGAAATGTACTTAGATAAACTTGTTTTAGTTTTACCTCTTCATCAATAACTTTTTATCAATGACAGCTTTTTAAAAAATATATTAGTAAACTAGAATGAGTTTGGGACTACACAGACCAGAAAACAACCAGCTAACAAGACAGCTATTTTTTTTCTGAATTTGTCCAACTTACGTTCACGTTGTGTCTGCAGCAACAATTAGCTTCCACTATAATCAATGGAACTAGCTACACCAGGCGTGATAGCGGCGCGTATATTCGAAAAAAAAAAAATAGACCAGTCTTCCACGTCACTAACGGAACGCTGCAGTTACACGCCCGTTGTAGTTTCCCTGTAAATGTTGTTATTCCTTTCCCTCTCATAGATTCTGTACAGGAAGGTGGGCTATCGGTATGGGAAGCTCTACACCACCGGTAGACACTACATCGACTTCCCCTACCCCGAGACGGGTGACTGGATCATCGAGGTGCGTGCCCACTGTGAGGGTGGAGATGGACCAATCGGACGTGTCTCCGTCCAGGGAGAGCTCGGTGAGAAATCGCCCAAATTCCTCACATAACTATCCGTAATGTCCCCACTATTAGCTGTGGCTTATGCGTTGATTTTGCACAATTTCTTCAGCCATGAGGTTAATGCATGGAGTCAGTTGATATGGTATTTATATGCTTTTGTGTATTTTAACTTGTACACTCTCCTCTGGCTTATACACAATGTGGCCAATACACAGGAAATGACTGTACTGTATATATCTTTGACTAGGGTTGACTAAGAAGTCATTTCTTGAAGTACATGTTGACATACTGCAATATAGAACTTAAAAACCTAATCAAGTATGCACCTGTTATGAATGCTTCAGTCTTCATTGGAGTATACTTGAGTATGGTAAAGTGGGTTCCTGTTTTGAATAGGAGTCTTTTTCTGAGTATACTTGAGTATAGTAAAGTGTGTACCTGTTCTGAATTGGAGTATACTTCAGTATGGTAAAGTGTGTAAAGTATTCTGATTGGTTGTTGTGTTGCTCTCTCCTCACAGCCGGTGGCATCCTCAGCGCTCAGTCTCTGAGCCTGAGCTCTCTTCTGCTGTTTGTCATGGGCGCGATGGCTATCAACCTGTAATGCTGTCTACCGTAATTTCCCGACTATTAGCCGCGGCTTATACATTGATTTTGCAATATTTCTTCAGCTATGAGGTTAATACATGGGGGGCAGTTAATATGGTATTAATATGGTTCTGTTTCTTTTAATTTGCATAAAACACTGTCCTGCGGCTTATACACAATGCGGCTTATATGCGGGAAATTACTGTACACACACACACACACACACACTGACAGAGATATGCATACACAATGATGTAATAGGTACACACAGATGGACAGACAAAGACACAAATCATACTCATGCACACTTTGATTGCACAGACTTTATTAAGCCAAGAATCCGGACATGGTCGACAGCTGACGTATCTAAACAACCAATAGTCTATCCTTTTTTTTAAGCCCTGATGTATTTATTTCCAGCGTAAAAAAAACAAACAAACATTCAAATCCCTATGAATTGGTATGGTAGTAAAATGTGTTAGTGATTGAGACAGCTCTGCTACATGATACTGGAGTGACTATTGGACCAGATCCTGCTTAACCTACTTCATGTCTTTCAACACAGTCACATGCTGGATATGCAAGAGGAGATAAGAGACAGAAACACAGTATAAGCTACAGCGGGTATGTTGCACTGTTACCTTTGCTAAAATAACACACAAGAATAAGGTAATGTGAATGATAAATTAACATTGAAAAAAAGAATTGAACGATAGCACTGTGTGTTCTTTATTATCAAACAAATCTGCTAAAGTATGCTGTAAGTAAATTACTGTAACTTTACCTGAACTTTACCTAAAAAACATGCTGCGAACAGCCAGCGAAATTCACTTATTGTTAGGCTACCATACCAGCAGTTATTTAGAATGACAAACCAGCCTGCATTAGCTCATGCAACATAGGTAAAGTACTCCCTAGTCTGCTGGCCATTCTTGACAGGACAGATATAGCACCTGGCGTCAAAAGGTCTTGAAGGCGTTAATTGGTCAAGACTAAACAGACAAATATACATGATCCCTTGCTCATCAATGACCAGCACATACTGTAGTAGGTGACCAACCAATTACACCATTCAGGAGTTAGTAGTACTGCTGCAACAACATTATCGGTAACACTTTATTTTTGAAGGGGTCTACATAAGGGTGAGATGTAACCTTCATAAGAATGATATGACACATGTCATGCACATTAATGACACATTATTGATGTTTATGACTGTTGTCAGAATGTGTCGTTCGATTTTTGAAATTTTCTTTGACAGTTCAGTTTCGGTTGTTGACATTCCAAAAACCGAACGACACATTCTGACAGTCATAAACGTCAATAATATGTCCTTAATGTCCATGACATGTGTCATGTCATTCTTATGAAGGTTACATATCACCCTTATGTAGACCCCTTCAAATAGTGTTACCACATTATCTACCAGCATCTGGTCCAGTAAGCACCGCTTTCTAATTCTGTTGAGCAATATCTGCCACAGGGTATTTTGAGCAGTATATTCTGAAAATGCTGAGACGTATGTTCCAATGGACGGCTGGAGTTTTATAATGGTTGGCACGATGGCATGACCTATCAAATGTATGCATCGCGTAATATTGGACTCCAACAACAGCTGAGGCAAAATGACAGCAGAAGAACATATAAATGTACACTGGGAGTCTCCCTTTTTGTGTATACCATCCTTTAAGGTGCTGCTTTCAGATGCTATATACTGTACCCAAAAAAGGGCGCGCGCGCACACACACACACACACACACATACACGCACACGCGCACGCACGCAGTACAATCACTTACACATACTAGGTTTCAAGCAGTGTTGTGACAGTGAGGTGATAGTATTGTCCTTGTGTTTTTCACGTTGACTTTTTTTAAAAAAAACCCACATGACTAACGACAGAAAGGATGTCAATCGAGAGGATACCTGTGTAGCCGGATGCGAGACCAACAAGCACACTTGCGATTACCGCTGCAGCGTCTTCTCTAATTGTGATCAGTGAGTCCATGTAGTCCAATGCTGTGACATCCAATGCCCTCTGAAACCACTCTCTCTTGTCACACTATAAGGGCTCCACCTGCAGAACTCGCTCCTAACACCCGTGAGTGAAATGTGAAAAGTCTATGTGAATAAGGATAGCTTCCCTCCCCAAAACCCTGCCACAACTTGACAAAAGCATCAGTCATATTTGCTGTGTTTGTTCAAGATGCACCATTGAGTTCCTATGGGTTGTTTTTTTTAGGCAGATACAGTCATAAAGGCCCAGCTTCATTGACTCTTCAGGGGCATTCACACCAAGTACAGTACGACAACTATAACCATAACGATAACCATAATGATGTTTTCTAAACAAAAGTTCGGGAGGAGCCTTTAGGGATGATTGCTGCAAGGGTATTTAAGCCGGCCTCTCTTTCCTTATGCCAAACGCCCCGGCGTTCGTGAAATTATCCCTCCTCCTCCCCCTACTCCTCCATTTCACTGATAGCCCAGTCACTCATTTTCCCTACTTACACAGGTGGTGCAAGCAGCCATTGCTTTAACGCTTTTCCAGGACCACGGCCAGCTACCTAGCCAAACATGCTCTTAATGTTACACCCAAGCAAAGCAATCATACTGATGGGCAAACTAGTGAAACGATAAAAGCTTCCACACTGACCAACAATAATAAAGTATCTACTTGTGTGAATGAATGTGGTGGCTAAAATGTGATGGGCTCCCTCTGACTGGCTGTTAATTTTTTCTCGTTCTCAAAATCGGTCTGAGAGTGATCCCCAACGATATCGTTCTTCGTGTCATTATCGTTATAGGTTATGTGTAAACGTCATCATTCAAATTGACGAGAGTGATATTTTTTTTTATAGTTATCGTTATAGTTATCGTTCTTGGTGTGAAGGGCCCTTTGCACATGCAATGATTGCCATTGACTTACCTACATCATTTTGAATAGCTTCTACCGTAAACTGTATATCAACGCATCACCCCTTTCATTGAACTAATAATACAAATGCATTAACTGATATAAAAATGCATTATGATCATATTTCATATTACATCGTACCAACTTATGCATTATCAAATTATCAAACAAATGCTTGTCATGGGCTCTCTCTCTCTCTTTCTCTCTCTATATCTCTCTCATTCTCTCCAATGCTCTCTTCAGTAAGCTGTGAAGGGTTCTACATTAAATTTTGATATAGAACCATATCTGGTTAAATGTATGATAATGATGTATGATGTTTTGTCTTGCAGACTATAAGAAAGGTTCTATAAAGCTGAGCAGTAGAGCTTTAAATTTATTGTTATACTGATTGTACACGAGGACAAACACTTCTGAAGATTTATCCCTGGTTATTTTTTCTTATCTGCACTACAGTAAAAGTAGTGATGGAGACTAGAAAGAAGTTATGTGTGTTTCTGTGCTAACTACTGTACTAACTCTTTTTCATTATTTTAGTTACAACGGTGCTTTGTGTTCATAATTGTGCAAGTTATCTTTTCTTATACTTTATTTTTCTGTGTGGGTATTTGTTATTTTTGATCATACACTTTGGTTAACTCATACAATATTCTACAGTATTAGCAGTTTGGTGGCTACTGCTGACTTAGTTTTGAGTGCACTCTCTTAGTAAGTCCTCTTAAAATCTGCACATTTCAGAATTCAGACGATCAACATGCCTTCATGCTTCCCCACCAAGAATTCTGTGCTATAGCTTTTCCTTGATTTTATTCCTTTTTGTATTTTTATTACTGTTTATGTTTTTTTGTTTGTTTTTTTAAGAAATTACAATGTAAGTAGACCGAGCAAAATCATTTGAGTGCAGTATGTGTCTGTGTTAGTTATTTGTTTTCTCACACATTTCTTTCTGTGACTCTTTGGCCACCATAGCACTTTCTTCATGTAAACAATGCTGCAATTGAGGCATTTAATGTATTTAAAATGCACTTCAATCATATTGACAGAGGGCATTGCCTTTATATGAATCATGCCACCAAGTGCTATTCTTCCACTGCTTTGACCACTGAACTAAATCACAAAGCTAATGCCACTGTAAATGCATGCAAGCACTAAATCTCACCCGCAATTAGCTCAGCTAACATCATGCAAAGAGATTCTCTCTCTCTCTCTCTCTCTCTCTGCCTCACTCTATCTCTTATAAACACAAACACACACACACACACACACACACACACACATGCACTAGTACACACCTGCTAATCGCTAGAATCAAAATGATGCATACTGTACATATATGTAACTGTAAAATGTGTAAAACCTGTCAATTAAAGTTTCTTTAATAAACAAAGAAAGGCTCTGTCCCTTTAGGTAAGTGCAGTGTTTGTTTTATAG
>NC_085010.1:10965410-10985410 GCF_963854185.1 Sardina pilchardus | reverse complement strand
GTGTGTGTGTGTGTGTGTGTGTGTGTGTGTGTGTGTGTGTGTGTGTGTGTGTGTGTGTGTGTTTGTGTGCGTGTGGGTGTGCGCGTGTGAGTGAGTGTGTGTGTGTGTGTGTGTGTGTGTGTGTGTGTGTGTGTGTGTGTGTGTGAGTGTGTGTGTGTGTGTGTGTGTGTGTGTGTGTGTGTGTGTGAGAGAGAGAGTGTGTGCGTCTGTGTGTGTGTGTGTTTGTGGGTGTGTCTGTGTGTCTCTCTCTCTCTCTGTGTGTGTGTGTGTGTGTGTGTGTGTGTGTGTGTATGTCTGTAGCGAGAATGGGAGAAATTGGGCTTGGTTAAAATATATCCTAGAAACCTTCATACCTGCGGAAAGAAGAAGGGAAATCCAAGAAGGAAGAGAAGAGGAAGAAGGAAAAGAAGAAGAGGAAGAAGGAAAAGAAGAAGAAGAAGAAGGAGAAAAAAAAAATCAAAAGAGTGCCATTTCCTCAGTGTCTGGGATTAGCTACTGAACCCCTTTAGTGCTGACAGCCTCTGCTGGGAGAACGACCCTCACACTCTCAGTCTTTCTCTAATCCCTCTCTTCTCTGTGCTTTTCTTTTGTCTTTTCTTTCTATGCTCTATTTTTTATTTTTATTTGCTTTTGCTCCTTTCGCAAGCCTGACGCCCCTTGACACACTGACAAGGTCACTACCTGGTCAGCATCTGCCCAATAGACCTCTGAAGTTCGCCTACAAAAAAGCCACCATCTTTGCCAAAATAAGGAGATCCGGTATCTTGAGATTTTTTCAATGGGTAAATAACATGGGGATTTAGAATTTTCGCACACTCTCACAGGGATGATGAAATTGGAAATGCAGACGTTTTGCGCTACAAAGTTTTGTCCTCTGCCTTCAAGTGGATACTGTGATTTCCGGTAGGTGAAGACGGCACACTTTGATTTTTGCTACCTCAGAGCTAACCTACAGTACAATACAACTTGCCATAGGCAGTTATCATCAATTAACACCCGGAACTCCTTATATGGGCAAAGATGGCAGCTTTGGATTCATGAAACATGACTCAACATTCATACCAACCCTTTCATGAATGTGGAAGACAAAACGTCAAAAACGTGTCAAAATAAAAGTCCAACGTTTTGTCTGGCACATTCATGAAAGGGTTGGTATGAATGTTGAGTCATGTTTCATGAAACAGTCATAAATGCTTCATGTGCAGTTCATGACAGCTGTTATAAATGTGTGAACCCGTCAAGTAAAGTGTTATGAATGTTCTATGAACACTGGCACAAGCTGATTGGTGCAGGTTTGAAAGATCCGTCCAGGAATGCTAGATGGACCAGCCTTCACCTTCCTAGCGTTCAGTCTCTGTACCTCATTATCTGCACACACACACAAGCATTGCCCGTAGCACTTTGGGCTCAGAGAACCTTTTCATTCCATAACAAAAAAGGGAAAATATGCACCTATAGTCAAACACATTTCATTGTCAATCTCACTACTCTCACATCAAGTCCTTTAAAGGCAACTCTGAAATTTGTGTATCAGATCCACAAACGCCACAGGAGGAACAGGAAGGTGTTGGACCTCGTCACACACGTCACATACTGTAACTGCATTTACAGGAAACACACACAGAAGAAAGACACACTGAGCCTGCAGTCCCATTCAGTTACCAACTCTGTACGAACATACACTCAGAAGACAGAGAAGAGGAGAGGAGGAAGATGGTGTCCATCCCCTGTGTGCTGATAGTGCTGATCTGCTGGACTCAGGACCACATGGGTGAGTTGCATGTGACTAACGTTACCTCGATTACCACCAGTACAAATCCTGTCTTGTTTCAATAACTTATGCGTTATGTGTGTGTGTGTGAGTGTGTGTGTGTGTGTGTGTCTGTCTGTCTGTCTGTCTGTCTGTCTGTCTGTGTGTATTTCTCTTGTGTGAGTGTCAGTGAATGTTTGGTCAGATGGTCATCTGGACAATAGACTTTCAGACACAATCATTTTTACCTCAGGGTCTAAAACAGGGCTATTCATTTGGCGCAGTTTTGACAGAAATGTAGAAAAAGAAACATTTTGCGAGCCTTCAGAAATTCCTACAGAAATCCCTAGTAGCCTAGTCACCTGCAGACTGTAACACTTGGCTTAGCACAGCAATATTCATTAACAGCTCTTTTATTGTTTTTTTGGAGGCGGGGGGGGGGGGGCTTCCAGGCTTCATATACAGTAGTCCTCACACTTATATAAATCCTGTTAGGACTGTGTACCAAAACCTCTGATGACCTCATGCCAACACGTATAAC
The DNA here is from genome assembly GCF_963854185.1 of Sardina pilchardus. Lineage (NCBI taxonomy): Eukaryota > Metazoa > Chordata > Actinopteri > Clupeiformes > Clupeidae > Sardina > Sardina pilchardus. The sequence continues at coordinate 10,983,119 of NC_085010.1, read as the reverse complement.
TTTGACATCTATAAATGATGAACAGACCAAGAAAGTGAAAGGAAAAACAGTAAAGCACTCCATCCACTACTATTTACTATTAGTGTTTCATACATACAGTTAAACCAAAAATATTCATGCCTCTTTGATAATATTGATTTAGTAGTGTTTTTTTTTTATGAAAACTGGCATGCCCAAAATTATCCATAAAAAAACAGATAATAATCTATTTTTACAATAACTGCAAACTAGATAATATTTTACTATCATCAACTGTAACTGATTTAAGGTTTCTCATATCAGGTGTCAGAGGGGAAACCCCCACTGTGTTCTCCAGTGTGGGGCAGAACGCCACTCTGTCCTGTGGTAACGTGGTTCATCCTGACTGCTCCGGTACTGTATGGATATACATCTACAGTGGTGATGGATCTGCAGTTGAATTGGTTACACTTGGGAAGGTCAAACAGAAAAATAAATCATCATGATCATGCTTAATAAACCATAGTTCATAATGATGTAGCCACCATACTTAATGCTTTATTTGATGCGTTGTTCATGCATGAGGTCATGAATGACATATGGTGAACTCATGTCAATTCCTGATGATTCATGAGATATTAAGCCATTAAGTAATGCATAAATCATGAATTAATGAATGTATGAATTCATGATGATTAATGTACCCTTACTTCAAAGTGTTACCAAAAAATCTTAACAAAAGTTATATCATAATGATTAACTCTGTCAATGTTCAATAATATTTGTGTAAAGGTCTCAAATACTGATGTAATTTCCCTCTGCAGTCTCAATGTCCCCCAAAGTGACTGAGCTGCAGGCAGGAAGTCATGTGACTCTCCACTGTGTCCTGCACACTCATGACTACTGTGGAGGATCAGTGAAGTATGAAGGAGTCCGTCTGAGCTGGGTGGATGAGACAGGGACTGAGCTGAACAACACCACCAAACGGCAGATCAGAGCTACATATTTGTGTAACATCACACTGGCTGAGGAGCTTAGAGAACCATACAGGAATACACTTAACTGGAAATGGAGATGCCAGCTGACTGCAGGGCAGGTTAAGGTGTTTGCTAACTACTCCATCAGAAATAAAGGTGACTTTTATCACTACTGCTATTTGTAATGTACAATCTTATTTGTTACACAATATAATGTTACCTACAGTATGACTGTTGTTCAGATTGACCTGAGGGTTCTGTCATGTGATGTTAATGCATTATCACTAATATGAATGAGATAAACAATAATATTGAAATCTTGATTGTTACATTAGTAGTATTATCCTTTTATTACAGAACAATCTATGATACTGTAAACTATGAGATTTTTTAATTATACCACCAAAAGTACAACTTTCACCCCCTCCAGATTTCAAACCATTCACCACAGCAGTCTCCACTCCTGAGAACTGCCCATCACTCCATTCATCAAGTAAGTCTGTTAAGTCTCTCTCTGTGTGTGTGTGTGTGTGTGTGTGTGTGTGTGTGTGTGAGCTACACCTGTGAGCTCAGTCAGGAGATGCACCTCAGACTGTAGCTTCCGATGGCAAAACTCACTGGATCCATTTGGGTGTTCATGTGCAAAGTGCTTCTACAGCTTCATCAACAGCTTGTTGACTTTAATGATTTCATATTGACATTCTGTCTACATAATCTGAAATGGTACAAATATGCTCTTTTTCTTTGCACTCCTACTACCCCCCCCCCCCCCCTCTCTCTCTCTCTCTCTCTTTCTCTCTCTCTCTCTCTCTCTCTCTCTCTCTCTCTTCCTCTCTCTCTGTCAGGTGTCCATGTGGCTGTTAGAGTTGCTACCACTATCAGTCTGTTTGTGGCTGTGATCATAGTTGTGGTCATCCACAGGAAGAGATCAGGTGAGGGGACTACTGCAGATCCACACTGCAGCTCTTTCCTCTACTGATGTTTATCTCACTCTGACTTATACAGCTCCATCAATCTGAGCTATTGCACATACTGTACACACTGCTGTTTCTCTGATACATCTCTCTCTGTTTCTTCCTCTCAGGGGATCTCCAGAGGCAAACCCAACACCTTGGTAAGCGAAACACACACATCATTTTAGGGGGTCAGTTTTATGTTAACTGGACTCCATTAATGTGGTCTCCTCTTTCTTCCTTCAAGGCTCCTAGTGTTGGATCAGCTGCAACCAGCCAGTCCTTGTAGCCTTGTTTTCCTTTTGGGCTCTTTAGACCCAGCTGTTCACAGAGTCTCCATCAGCTGAGTCCACCTCCATCCACTGCACATTAGGAGCTACAGGATGCAGGCTGGAGTTTAGGGAGTTACCAGTGTAATCGCTTTAAAGTCTGGAAGTCTGAAAACCTCTCTGAGTGTGTAAGTCCCATCATGTCTCTTCTAATGTTGTATAACTGAATGCAGAGCTTCTTTGAATATACCTAGCTATATAGTACATATTTAGATGAAGGGAGTGGGCCTGCTGTCTAACCCCTATAAGACATTTCTCTTTCACACAAAATACAGTTTGATGTTTCTGTGCAGACATTATGTAAACATGTAATGCTTTATCTCACCAACCCTTTATACTGTATGTACTTCATATGTCTTCATATAATGGATTTGTTCACTGTTTTCAAAGGTATGTTGTTGCTTAAATAAATGTCATGTGACATCTATTTCTGTACTCTACGGTCTACCACAGTATTTGCTTTTTCATACTAGTCTGTGAGACAACCCAAATAGTATGCGGTGATTATAAGTTACATTTGTAAAAGTGGAAATTAAAAAGCATGGGCTTAAACTCTATAGCTGTTGTCAGACATGGCTCTGCATGTCTGCAAGTCTGCATGTTCTGCTTATGTCAAGCATCGTGTATGGATGTACGTACGCCAACACGTGCACACACACACACACACACACACACACACACACATACACATGCATTTTCTTATTGGCTGGCAGAGGGCTGTTAATTCCATGGAGGTATTATAAGAACTGGAGAAAGTCCCGCCCCCATTCATTTTTTCAGGCTTCAACATGTCGTTTCAAGGGGCTTTGTTTCCGGTGCCGTTTTACTTAACCAATTAAGTGCCAGGTTACTGATTGACGTAAGGTACAGAAGGAGAGCTCGTGCCCACACTAAGCTTGTGCATGAGCTGAGAGTGGAACAGCCACCAATCAGCATGAGGAAAACGGCACCGGACATGATGTATTTCTGGAAAAAGGCGACGAGGAAGTGCCTTGCTAATAGGCGAAGCTAATCAGTTAAATCCTCCCCCCCTAGTTAATTCTGTACATTGGGGTCCTATGAAGTAGAGCTGGTGAAACAAATGTAATCAGCATCCCATATCAGTGTAAACGATGATTGAACTGAAGCACACTTCGCAACAGTGCAATCAACTGTAGCAAATGTTGCTGTTGTAACTGCCCAAAAACTTAAACACATGTGGTGAAATAGAACAGTCCAATCAGTAGAGTGTGATAAGCTAGCCAACTATGCTACTTTGTTTACAATATTTTGAGGCTTCAACTAGACAGCTGAATTAAAGAGGTGGAGTTGTAATATGAATAGTAGGCTATAATCTGTATAAATTGTGCTTTCATGATAAATTATCAGAAATTCTGTATTTTCTCTCATTATATCAGGATATAATAAAGCCTACTATTCTGGTGTTCCAAGGTAGGCTATTGAAATGCTAATCAATAAAATGTCTAAAATGTTTATTTTTCCAACCAACAACCCCCAAGAAAAACCGTGGGTCAAAAATCGCAATACAAACCAACTCGTGTCTATTATCAGCTCTCAGCATCACAAACACCACAGGAGGAACAGGAAGGGTTGGAGCTCCTCACACGCTTCACATAGATGCATTTAGCCAACAGGAAACACGCACAGAAACAAGAACAAGATTCACACTGAGCCTGCAGTCCCATTCAGGTATACGAGCTCTCTACGGACTCACACACACATACACACAAAAGACAGGGAAGAGGAGAGAAGGAAGATGGCGTCCATCCCCTGTGTGCTCGTAGTGTTGCTGATCTGCTGGACTCAGGGCCACATGGGTGAGTTATGTGACTACCGTTACCTACCTCGATAACCACCAGTACACGTCCTGTCTTGTTTCAAAATCTTATGGCGTCTTTGTGTGTGTGTGTGTGTGTGTGTGTGTGTGTGTGTGTGTGTGTGTGTGTGTATGTGTGTGTGTCTGATCTGCCTGCAACAAAATACTTTTTTACATTGACAATTACAGACTGCATTGTGAGACAGTAGCCCTCACACTTATGTGCCTCTGTTGCAACTGTATCCACACACATTATCTCCATTTACAAAAATAATCTTGCAATGACACCTCACGGCCTACATAATATATAGTAGTCCTCACACTTCTGCTTCCTGTTAGAACTGTGTACTGAAACCTCTGATGACCTCATGCCAACATTTACAGTATAACTTTGAAATGTACAGTAAATGATGAACAGACCATTACATGTGAATTGAAAAACAGTAAAGCACTGCATTCACTTCTATTTGTCAGTGTTTATACATAAGCCTAGGCTGGGTGAACCCTGCCTGAACTTCCGGGGAATTTGAATTTCGCCCGGCAGCTCAGGCTGGATACCAGCAGTTCCTTGTTTGCTGCTTACTGCCAGAATCTTTGGCTCCAATCAGAAACGGCCATACTCTAGTCCTGGCACGCTATTGGCCGGTGACGGGCCGAAAACGAAACTTAAGCGATGCGAAGTGCAGTAAACCAGTGAAAACCAGACTAACATAAGCCTACAGTTAAGACCAAAATTATTCATAATGATTTGATAATATTGATTTAGTGTTGATTTTCTCTTGACCGACATGTTTGTACTGCCACATGCCAAAAGGCTGTAAGACAATGTGGTGGACACTTTTTTTTATCTCTTCTTAACATTTTTATGAAAAATGGTATGTTCAAAATGATCCTTATCCTTTTTTTTTAATAATCAATGGAAACATCTTTGCCATCACAGCTCTTAAAATGGTTCTCATAATACCTACCAAGCCTCGCATGTCTCAAGTGTGGTTGTAGACTGCACCTGTTTAGCAGCAATCCGGGTTTTGAGGCAGGAACGATTCCTTGCCATCACTCTGGCCTTGTGCTCTCTCTTGGACTGATTGAGGTCTGGACTCTGGCTGGGCCACTCTAAAATGTTGATTTGTCAGTCATTTTCAGTGAGAATTAATAAATACAGTAAGTCAAGAGAAAATCAACATTAAATTGATATTAGCCAGGTATATGAATAATTTGGGGCTTAACTGTAAACTATATCATATTTTAGTAGTATCAACTGTAACTGATTTAATGTTTCTCATGTCAGGTGTCAGAGGAGAAAGCCCAACTGTGTTCTCCAGTGTGGGGCAGGACGCCACTCTGTCCTGTGATAACGTGGCTAATCCTGACTGCTCCAATATCACATGGACATACAATGATGTTGGAATTACAGTTGAATTGGTTATGCTTGGAAAGGTCAAAGATTGCGCTGACCTCTCCAACTCAGATCATTGTAAGAGAGCTAAGAGGCTGAGTCTGCACTCCAACTGTTCTCTGCACATCACTGAAGTCACCACTGATGATGCTGGACTCTACACCTGTCAGCAGTACGAGGGAGAGGGTGGAGCCAAAATCAGAGATGATACTTCAGTTCATCTGTCAGTTCTGTCTGGTACGCTTTCCTTTATTCCAGCAATCAGAGGTCACACAAGGTGGCAACAAGGTCTAAAAATGCTCTGATACGGCATTGCACTGCAATGGCAATACAGATGTATATGCTTCATTAGTAAAAGTGAGTGTAATTACTATGAGTTAGTTATATTGTTAAATCACACAGGTGCTAAACCTACATACTTGACAGCACACTAACAGGCTTGGTGTTTTGTGACTGAATGCATATACGTTACTAGTAATTTGCTAGTTAAGTTTCTTCTGACCAACATGTTATTTGACCACACAGATGTTCACAGATGTCCAGAGCTTCCAAGTTACAATATTCTAATATCTAAATACAACCTTAGTCATCGATAATTATGCTACAGTGATGAAAATTGTATAAGACATTATCGATTTTAACATCATTTCATTCAGAGATTGTCTGATGGCTACTTTTCATTGTCTCATTAAACAGATTTTAAACCCACACCAAAGACAACAATGGACACCCCTTCCAACTCAGGCTCATCAGGTACAGCATGATGACCGTGATCACCTCTGGGTCAGATAATTATGCTACAGTTACAGTATTCTACGTAACTCATTTATGCACAACATTAAGCCGAATCATTTAGTGATCTTTGTTTATGAAAGCATATTGAAGTACCTCTGTGTATCAAAATCAATTTAATATGTTGCCTATGATGCCTGCTAATATTGACCTGAGGGTTCTGTCATGTGTGAATGCATTTATCACTGATAAGAATGAGTTAACAATAATATTGATTTTTTTTTTTTGCTGATTGTTGCGTTAGTTGTATTATCCTTTTATTACAGAACAATCTCTAAGACTTTAAACTGTGAGATTTTTTTTTAATTATTCCACCAAATGTACAACTTTCATCCACTCCAGATTTCAAACCATTCACCACACCAGCAGTCCTCACTCCTGAGAGCTGCCCATCACTCCATTCATCAAGTAAGTCTGTTTGTGTGTGTGTGTGTGTGTGTGTGTGTGTGTGTGTGTGTGTGTGTGTGTGTGTGTGGGTGGGTGTGGCCTCACACCACTATTCCGCTTACACCTGCATCACTACACCTGTGATGCTTCTTCTCTTTTCACGTATCTCTCTCTCTCTCTCTCTCTCTCTCTCAGGTGTCCATGTGGCTGTTAGAGTTGCTACCACCATCAGTCTGTTTGTGGCTGTGGTCATAGTTGTGGTCATCCACAGGAAGAGATCAGGTGAGGGGACTACTGCAGATCCACACTGCAGCTCTTTCCTCTACTGATGTTTATCTCACTCTGACTGATACAGCTCCATCAATCTGAGCTACTGCACATACACTCTGCTGTTTCTCTGATACATCTCTCTGTTTCTTCCTCTCAGGGGATCCCCAGGGCAAACCCAACACATCGGTAAGTGAAACACACACACACACACATACACACACACACACACACACACACACACACACTCACACATCACATAATTTTGGGGGGTCAGTTTTTAATAGAGGGACTCCATTAATGTGGTCTCCTCTTTCTTGTCCTTCAAGGCTCCTAGTGTTGGATCAGCTGCAACCAGCCATTCCTTGTAGCCTTGTTCTCCTTATGGGCTCTTTAGAGCCAGCTGTTCACAGAGTCTCCATCACCTGAGTCCACCTCCACCCACTGCACATTAGGAGCTACAGGATGCAGGCTGGGGTTTTGGGAGTTAACAGTGTATCTGCTTTAAGTTCTGAAAGACTGGAAACCTCTCTGAGTGTGTAAGTCCCATCATGTCTCTTCTAGTGTTGTACATGTATAACTGAATGCAAAGTTTCTTTGATTGTACACTTTTTGATGAAGGGTGTGGGCCTGCTGTCTAACCCCTATAAGACATTTCTCTTTCACACAGCATAGATAGCTTTGGTTCTGTTTAGATACAGACAATATATTAAATGTACACATTTAATGCTTTATCTCACCTATCCTTAATATGTACCTCATATGGCTTGATATAATGGATTTGTTCACTGTTTTCAAAGGTGTGTTAAATACATTTCATGTGGCATCTATTTGAGCTATGTGCCATTAACGCATGGTCTTATACTAACGGGTAGTATATCTGATTGTTGGTATGTTCCAATTAGTCCCAAATGTGCCAATTTAGCCATACGCTTTGGCCCTTTTAAAAGGGCCTCATTCTGCATTAGGGGAGAGTGAGGGTGAGTGCTGGCTAGCTGTGAGGCTACTGTACAGTATGTACAGAACAAATAGTCTGATGCTGTAATATTGTTGAAAGCTCAAGATTGAAGTTTGATTTATTTTTGATTATTTTGTTTTCTTGACTTGTGAGTTAAATATAAATAAAGTTATTATATTTTGATGAATTGGTTGAGCTCTGGTTGCCATGCTTTCTACCTCCACCATCTAAGTCAGTGAGACTATACATCCCAATATGTGGGGTGACGCTCGGCAGTCAGTAACCACCAGGGCACAGTTATCTTATGGAGAAACTAGCAGCTTTTTCTCATTATTACAGCTACTGACCTGACGAAAGCAGTTCTGTGATTATTTTAAGACCAAGCATTTCTCAACTCCTCAAGAGTGTAACAAACATGTGTATGGATGCACGTACACACACACACACACACACACACACACACACACACACACACACACACACACACACACACACACACACACACACACACACACACACACACACCTTGTAATGGTCTTTACTGCTATAGGACTGCCAGATCAGATGAGTTGTGCTGTAGGCTAGGGTGTCACTTACTTCAGTAGACAAAATTACAGTTGACGGTTACCAGTGGTTAACCCACAGAACAGTGTTAAGTCTTTTTCTCAGGCTCAATGGGGCAATTGCTCTGTCGCTAGTTTGGAGTTTAACACTGTTTTAAACTCCAACTCCCAACTCCAACTCCAGTTTAAAACCATGTTGAACTCCAAACTAGCGACAGAGCAATTGCCCCTTTCAGTCTCACACTGAACTACCATGCTGTATCTGCGTCTGTATCCCCCCCCCACACTCACACACACACATACACACATACACACACACACACATACACATAAAAAAACAAAAAAAAACTTCACCCCAGTACACCAGTTGACTTTTGTCCTTGCGAATGAAACTGAGATGACCCATAAAATCACATCTCCACAGAAACCGCCTTTTAATTCTCTACAGTCCACTCCCTATAAAGAATACTACCCCCTTGCATGAGTCAGATCTCCCTTATAGTTCATCATTTTGCACTGGAGATTATGGGTACATTAAGCGCTAATTATATCACAGCAGACAGTAATCTCATCTGGGTTTGTGGGGGCCATGTTCCTGCCATTTGCGAGGCCTCATTTTTAGCCGTGGACAGAGGAAATGATTAAATATTCATTTGATTTCCCACAGTTTTTTTTTTTTCTGCTCTTGTTTGTGCTGCTCTGAGGACATCGTCCAGTCAGCTGAAATGGAGACGGATGTACAAGGGCATGATGGGAAAAAGGGGGGGGGGGGGGGGGGATGGTGTGTGTGGGGGGGGGGGGTGTTGGGCAGCTAATGGGGCTTAATTTAAAGTGCAAAGTTTAAAGTTGATTAAATTTCATGTAAATTCTACATAAATTTGCTTTCGAACCATTTATCATAGGACCTAGCCACTAGTACCACTGAAAATCTCATGTTGCCTACTTTGGGTGACCAGGCTATGGGCCAGTGCAGCAGAGGGGAGCATACCTTTGCTCCCCGGGTCCTATGTTCCCCACTTTGTATATATGGGACCGGGGAACATAGGACCTTTTTTTGAAAAAAAACAAAAAGGTCCTATGTTCCCTGCTTTTCCCAAATACTGTAAATATGTATGTATTACGACTGGGGAACATAGGATAGTTTTGGGGGGAAATGGGGACCATAGGACCCGGGGAACGTAGGGATTACCCCCAGCTTTAAGCTAGACATGAAACTCGGGGCCACTGGGTTTACCCTTGTCCTCCTCCATGTGATCTAGAACCCATCAGGACAGAAGAGATGGGGCGTGGGGTCAGGAGCAGCTCGTTAGGGGAAGTTAATTATGACCCATGAGTGGCTAAGGATGAATTCCTAGGTAGAATGGAGTGTGTCTGCATGTGAGTGTATACACACACGTATGCACACACGTACTGTATGCACACATGCACACACATATGCACACAAACACACACACAATCACATGCAGACACACTCGGTTACATGCTGTCACTCAGACATGCCACCACTACGACATGCTTCCATTTAGACATGCCTCTATTTCGAGCTACAGCTGCGCCGATGGTCACCATGAAAACTTGCAATGTCCTCCATCACGGCTGACCTGCTGACACGTCCGAGTGTACGTTTTCGCAGGCGGGTGTTAAACGGCTGCCCGCTTGTCATTATCGCAGGGATGAGCGAGGGGGCAGAGAGCGATCTCTCTGATTGTACTCGTGCGCTGCTCTGGGTTTATTAACGTTTTAATGATGTATCGGAGAGTGGCCCTCCATATGTTTAGCCTCCCTCATCTTAGGCGTCCAGTCTATCTATGACAGCCATTTGATTAAAACATGGTCTTTGATTGCTTGTGGTTTGACCCTAACTAACCATGTGACCTTCTGTGCTTGATGCTGACATCTCATGGCATCAAACCAGACCCCACTAAGGTCTAAAAGTGCCATTAGTGTTCCGAATAAATGCTCAATAGCAGTTCATCTGTCTTGTCTGTATCAGCTGCAGACCGTTGGACAGTAAACTCTCATAACACTGCGAGCTGATTGCAATTGGGTAGCAATTGTAGTTACTGTTAAAGGAATACGCCACCCAAACATGAGCCAGTCTCGGCCACCCCCAGAGTTAGAACAGTCCATCCGGGCATTGTCCTGCTTTGGGAACAGCGTTTTTAGCTTTAGCACAGTTGCTGTAAATGAAGGGTGTCAGCTAGCATGTTCTCCAAAAAAAGTGACAGAGACATCTACTGTACATTTTTTTCTAAATATATCTTGGGAGCCATGTGTTCAAAACGAGTACAAATCATAATGCAAAATTGAATGAGGCTATTACCTGGGCAGATATTTACTTGGAACTACTTTCGGCCTCATCACAGCACTGCTGCTGTAGATAGGCGCAAAGGTCTCACGTAGCACTTGAAAACTCCCAATTTCTACTGTAGATTCGACTGGAACTTCACAGGATGGGATTCAGGTGCTGCTGCATGAGAACTTTGCACCTATCTAACGGTGCTTTGCCTGTGATGAGGCCGAATGTGCACACGCGCACGCACACACACAAACACACACATTCATCTTGCAGGTCTCTGTGTGAAAAGCAGCCAGGGGTCACATGGTTGAAGCTGTACTTTCTGCTGACAACAGTTAATGCAAGTGCTGCAGAGTATAGTGGTGTGTGTGTGTGTGTGTGTGTGTGTGTTTGTATCTGTGTGTGTTGATGAGCTTACAGTATATAGTGTTTGTGTCTCTGTGTGTGTACAGTATATACATGCGTGTACGTATATACTGGGGTTAGGGTTGGCGGGATGGGGGGGGGGTGTATATACTGTGAAGAGGTATGAGAATGAGCCTCATTTAACACAGTCAGTTAACAGAGATGAGAAAGGTAAACTGCATCGCTCCAGATCAGCCAAGGGCAGGACGTAGCCCTGATTAGGCATGATGACCATCCTTTACTGACCATCATGGCCGACGACATGACTAGTTAATATCCTTTGATCTGAATGATTGAGTCTGGGATAGTTTCCTAGGGCTACAATAATGTTGTGTAAATACTGTGTAGGACATTGCTTGGATGGAGCATGAGGGATACAACTAGACTCTAACATTTTCTGTCTCCACAGCAGCCCTTGTGATGGTGCGCTGCACATCTTGCATTTTACATAACTCACCAAGTGCAGCCAACATATCTGACCTTTGACCACTGATAACTATGAAACCTCCATGCTGAGAGAAGCGTTGGAAGTCTTGGTGAGGTCAGGAGGTCTACTTCAGCCTCTAAGGAGCTGTTGACCTCTCTGTGTGTGGGAACGTCACTATGAGGGTCATGTTAGGTCATACAGAGATACATGAGTGACCTTTGACCTTTGAGAAGCATGGCCTTGCTACCATTGTGACAGAACACATGGTACTATGATGAAGGTCTCTTGATGTGAATGACTTACAGCGATGCAACACCAGGCGTGTAACTTCCTGTTGAAAAAAACAAAAAAAACCCACCAAAAATGTACTTAGATAAACTTGTTTTAGGTTTACCTCTTTCACAAAAACTTTCACCAATGACATCTATACATATATATTAGAAAACTAGGATGAATATGGGACTATACCAGTGTTGTGCATGTTCACACTTTTCATTAACTAGTTCAAAGTTCAGTTCACACACGTGCAAAGTGAACTGTTCACGTTCATAGTTCACCATTTTTAATTTTTAACTAGTTCAAGTTCAGTTCATTTGAATGAAAATCTGTGTCTGACGGTAGCGGAGATTCAGACATGAAGCATATGCGGAATGTAGGCTATACAACTACCTGTTGTTCACATCTAATAGAATGTCTGTAAATTGGGCTTTCTTTCGCTGGGTAGATACTGATATGACGCCTAATAAATGCGGCCGCGCTGTCAGCTGTAGGCTAAATGCCTGACATCGGAAGAGTGCAGTTTTTACACCGGGAGTATGGAGGAGGCTATTAGCCTTGCTGCATTACCTGCAGCGATGGAACTGTTCAGTGACATTGTGTAGGGCTCTTTGAGCACACGTTATACTTCCCACGATCATCACTGACAAGTGCGGAATTTTTCCGTGATTGCGTTCACATAGCAGCGGTTCTATATGTGTACAATGCATCATGGGTAACGTGATCATGGGTAATGTACCATAACGTAGTGCAAAGCTGTTGTTCAGGAGTCAGACCAAACAACCAGCTATTTTTTTTTACCCAAATTTGTCCAACTTCTGTTCGCATCGTGTCTGCTGCAACAATAGCCTCCACTATGATCAATGGAAGTAGCTACAGTACACCTGATGTGATAGCAGCACGTATGTTTGAAAAAAAAATAGGCCGGTCTTCTAAAATGGGTTATATACGTTGCGAACAGAATGCCGATGTTATGTAATTCATGCTTTGATTGAGCATCACAGACAAAGCAATACAATCTTACCATCTTACAATGATGTCATGGAACACACACAGAGATGCATGAGTGACCTTTGACCTTCGGGAAGGACAACCATTGTCACCTCCGGACAGGAGACACACCGTCGCATAACAGTGAGTGATGGAGCAGTGACGTAATGCTGTGGGTTTAACGTTGAGCACGGGGTCATTCAATAGTCCCGAGAGGGCCCATTGTGCAGTGTGGCACAAAAGCGTCAGAGTGATTGTATGGCTGTTCATCAGGGTTTCTGACCTGCCTTGATCTCTTATGAGACATAAAGGCTGTAAATTGTGACTTTTTATTTCATTTTATGTTTTTTACAGATAATTGTTACCAGCATAAGTTACCAACTGCACAAAAACGGCAGAAGAATGACGTTTTTTTTTAATTGCCCATGACTATCTGTGTAATAATTTGTAATATACTGTAATAACTGTTCCATTGAAATTAAATGAGAAAATAAATTGCAATACTACAAAAAATAGCCACTTTCTATATGTGTGTTAATGTGCAGCATATAGTTGCTCATTGGAATTTATTGCCTGTGTAACCGAGCACCAAATTAACGTACATCACAGAAGTAAGTGATATGTCACTCAACTAGTCCCATTTGATTCTCCCAGTTGCATTTAAGCATACTATATTACATGGTAATTAATAAATAATGACATGATTATAGGCTTTTACAGCGCTGTCTCAGAAAAGCCGCAGCAGCAAATGTCCCAGCTCTTTCCCTGTAGCTAATTAGCTCTGCGCTGGTTGAGCAGCCAAACTGCCTGGAACACAGTCGTGTGATGAGGGTTCAAATCCTGGTCAAGGCATCGAGCCCAGTGTTCACCTCACTAGGATCATATCAGGCAGTCATATGGGTTCCACCAGGGTTTTAAAGGGTTTTTTTTGTGTGTCTCTATTTGACTATTGTTACCTCCGCCAAGGAGGTTATGTTTAGGGGTTTGTTCGCAAGATGACTCAAAAAGCTACAGTATGGATGGATTTCGATTAAATTTCCTGGAAAGGTCTAAAATTACCCAAGGAAGAAACAATCACATTTCTGGAGTGCTTTTCTAGTTGTCTATTTTGATTGTATACAGTAGATCTACAACTCCTCACCTCTTTGGCACAGCAATGTGGCAGATGACTAACGTGACATTTTACAATGTTGTCAGCGTATGATTTTGATATCATCCTAGCAACATCCAAGATTTTGGAAGGATGGTATCCAGGATTTTGCTGGGACAGTGTCAAGAATGTTGTTGGGATGATATCAGAATATTAAGTGGTCACATTTTACCAGGGAGGGTTGAAAAGGTATATATCAGACCCATGTATTATTTTAATTAAATAATTGGTTGGTAGATGGCACTTCAAATCAAGACCCCCCACACACTACTTAACCCCATCATACACACACACACACACACACACACACACACACACTGTACTTGCTAAGAAACATGCAGATGGGACAAGTATTAGCTCTTGACCTTTAACCTTGCCACGACCCCAGGAAACACTTTGGAGATTTTAGGGGGTGAAGAGCGAAGGTGGAACAGGCAAACATCTGGTCAAGCTTGCACAACATATTGTCATGGCGACCCTTACAAGGTCAACACACACATACACACACACACACACACACACACACACACACACACACACACACACACACACATGACTAAGCTGCTCCTTCACCCTAGTGATCCATGCAGGGGGGGGCATTTTCTTTTTGCATGATAACAAAAGAAGCTAATTGAATTAGCACCCATCCTTCATATGTAAAGGAGCAGGTTAGCCCAAAGTCACTTCCATTGACTGGATGTGCGTGATTAGGTTTCGTGTGATAAATGTGTTTTTAAGCCTTGTCAGGATCCTCCTCTTTTGGCCTTGAGGGATTACCAAACTAACACAGCGCTAACACACCATATGCCACCATATGAGTGTGAGTGTGTGTGTGTGAGTGTGTGTGTGTGTGTGTGTGTGTGTGTATGTGTGTGTGTGTGTGTGTGTGTGTGTGTGTGTGTGTGTGTGTGTGTGTGTGTGTGTGTGTGTGTGTGAATACGTCCTATTGATAACTAGGAGGTCTGTTCAGGGGACACTTTAGCTGCAATATGTGTGTTTGTGTGTGTGTGTGTGTGTGTCTGTGTCATGTGTGCATGTCGTCCTATTGATAACTAGAAGATATTTTTAGTGCACACTTGTGTGTTTGTGTGTGTGTGTGTGTATGTGTTAGCGATGTCTGCTGCATGTCCTCCTCAGATGCTGTGCTGTTAAAAACTGCGCGTCTAGTTACATGAGGACTTGCTTTGTGGGGGGAGGATGAAGGTGACTGCAAAAGCTATGCGAGCTCGTCTAATGCATTTGATCACTGGTCTTAGGGAAGCTACAGTACAGTAAATGATTGATTAGCTTTTTGCAACTATCTTTTATCCAACAGAAAAGACTTCATCCACATTGTTGTTGGATTCAGTCAATGCTTAATTTAAAAGACATGTAGCTCTGTGTGTTTCTGAGTGTGAGTGTGTGTGTGTGTGTGTGTGTGTGAGGGAGTTTTTGATAGAGGAAGAGACACAGAGAGAGAGAGGGAGTGTGTGTGTGTGTGTGTGTGTGTGTGTGTGTGTGTGTGTGTGTGTGTGTGTGTGTGTGTGTGTGTGTGTGTGTGTGTGTGTGTGTGTGTGTGTGTGCATGGGTGTGTGTTTTAGATTCAGACAAAAAAAGGCCTACAACTTTCACCCCTCTCTTCGGAACACAATATAACCAGTGGGTCGAATCTGGAGCACAACCCATCCTCTTTTCTCTTGTGTGTGTCTCTCTGTGTATGTGTGTGTGTGTGTGTGTGTGTGTGTGTGTGTGTGTGTGTGTGTGTGTGTGTGTGTGTGTGTGTGTCAGTGTGTGTGTGTGGGTGTGTGTTTGAGACAAGCCACTAGTAATTACCCCCACCCCAGCATCAGCAGCAGCCATTGAAAGTCTCAAGGCTGCATTAATCGCAGTGTGTAATTATGTCTCAGCAGGCCGTGCCACAAGCAGAAGTGTTTGTTGTTCCAATGGACAGACGTTTCCAGCGTCTCTTTAATGGATGTCTGAATTCTATTTTCGATCACAGGAGAGAGAGAGAGAGAGAGAGAGAGAGAGAGAGAGAGAGAGAGAGAGGGAGGGAGGGAAGAAGTGTGAGAGAGAGAGGGAGAGAGGGAGTAAGAGAGAGTGAATGAGTAAGGTCCAAGGGCTTCCTATCAAAGACAAAAAAATAACAGGAGCATGGCAATCCAAAGGCCCATTACCGAGCCATTCAAACACACACACACACACACACACACACACACACACACACAGAGAGAGATACACAGATGCATATACACACCCACAAAAACACCAGACAAACACACAGCAGTGTATTGATCTCGGCCATGGATCCAGAGCTGTTTTGGACGGACACAATAAGACACACAAAGCCGTCCAGCTGAGTAATCACGGCAAATTGCTCTCCGCATTTGTACCAATCAGGTCTGGTGCGGTCCACAGACTATATACAAGTGAACAGTCCTCCTCGCGGATATGTATTGATTCTTGTCCTGAGAAAAGCACATTGTAATTTCACATGGAATAGGCACTGGGCCGGTGTGGACCACATCAAAGTAATGACTGTAGATTTGAATGACCTTTCAAGCTCTCCACAGCAGCTTCTCCAAGGTCTGTGGGTCGGTCCGAGTATTTGTTTGTGAGTGCCGTGGGTGTGTACCGTGTGTGTGTGTCTGTGTGTGTAGGTGTGTAAGTGTCTGTACTGTATGTGTGTGTATGTGTGTGTGTCTGTCTGTGTGTGTTAGCGCAGTGTGTGTGTGCATGTGTGCTTGTGTGTATGCGTGTGTGTGCGTGTTTTTGCGTATGTGCGCGCTGTTGTGGGAGAGGAAGGGGGGAGGGGGATCCAATTTGAGATAATGGATATGGTAATTGAAATTTATTTTGCCACAATCCAAAGCTACATCACTTACCCCGGTCATTTTAATGGATACAGCCCCATTCCCCACAATAGATGCTCTCTTAAACATGCATTAAAATACAGAAACCTAAAACATTCCTGTTTCCTGGAATAATTGGCAAAGAGTTCTGAAAAATGCCACATGCTTTTGTTGGTCGACTTCAAAAATGCATTAAGGCTAGTAGTCATCTATTAATTTATGGGAATAAAACTGGCCACATTAGTTGAAACTATGAATAACATAAATTCTGCCCCAACATTAATGTCCTGTTTATGGTTTTTCTTGTTTTTCCCTGTATAATACAGTGCATGTCACTACAGGTATATATATATATATATATATATATATATACAGTATATAGTATAAAGTACATATATATACTTTCTAAAAAATGAAAGTGTTTAAATAGTTCTTTACATCTCTTGGTGGTTCCATGGAGAGTCAAACTGTGTTGAATCACTGCCTTAGGCGAAAGGTTCTTCACACTGGAAATGGTTCTTCAGAGCCTCAGATCATAATGGACTAGGCCTTTAATTATGGCATGTCATGATGCCATTTATTAAATGGTTCTTTAAAGAACTATTGCCTCGATGGTTCTTTGAAGCACTGAAAAAGGTTCTTCTTTGGCATCGATCTGAATAACCGGTACTGTTATTATTTTTTAGGGTGTAGACAGTCAGACTCCTGAAACCTTTGTGTAGGTTTCTTCATGGCTCTTTGATCGTAGACCGAGGGTGAATACCAATAGGCATATATGTTGATATGTTGACAGCATCCTGTATGTTGATGTGTTGACGTCATCCTATATGTTGAAAGGAATGTTCTTCAGTGATGTCAGCTCAGAGACTAGATCAAGAACGTAATTGGAGTGTGAGTGAATTCAGGTGCTTGATCATCCTTCACAGATTGCAACA
>NC_085010.1:10961073-10963573 GCF_963854185.1 Sardina pilchardus | reverse complement strand
TACACATTGTTTTCGATGGTTCCTCCAGGCTAATACGATTGAAACAGGCGGGGGACAAAACTAGCATAACATTGTAAGCTATACTTCCATAACGTCAATATTTGACAACATAACATGATTGGTACTTCAAATAGGTATTATTTTAGACAGAATTGCTGACGGGCTATACATACGTCTCGTTGAATGTCTGTTAAGAACTTTTTGCCGCCATCGTGAAATGTATCTCGCGGCTATGGAAATATCACGCAATATGCAACATTTTGCAGTTAGAAAAATACGTGTTTCAACCATATCATGTCTTTATAGTTCAACATGTTATTTCACCGTTATTTCACGTGTTTGGGGGCACCACACGTCCAAATAAATGCCCTTAATGGCCCACAGGCTATGCAGTCTCCAAAGGTTAACATGGCAAAAACTCGAAAGCTTGCCAGACCTTGCTTGCCTAGTTACGGGTTGCTAAGCCACGATTGGCCTGTGGCGGTTTTAGGGCGTGGCTCTGGAAGGGTCAATTCGTTATGTTTAATATCTAAACATTAGGAATTATGAGTTAGTTAACTGCTTGAACACATGCACTGCAATAAAGCGCATTTGTATGCAAAGTGCTGTCGTTTTTCTTCTCTAATATAATGTAACATATAAGTTTGGCCAAGCTTAAGAGACAAAAGAGTGAAGCCTGCTCCTACCACACAATTCAGATACAATATAGAGTGGAGTGCCATGCAGAGGCTAGTTTCAGGACACCTTTATTACCTCCGCCACGTAGGTTATGTTTCCACACAGGAGACTCTTCTCCTCCATAGCTGATGCAGTTGATTATATGACCATAGGATGCTGAAGTGACTTCTAACCCACACAGCTGGTCATTTCCGCGGTCGCTTGGCAACACTGTGACGCCATGAGGAGGACGCCCGCTTGGTCGTTGCTAAGTGACCAAAAGTATTAATTACAGATGACCATATTTCTATGTTCAGGACTTAATGGGGATGCAGTGTAACTGAGCCACTCAATGTGATCTGTGTGTGTGTGTGTGTGTGTGTGTGTGTGTGTGTGTGTATGTGTGTGTGTGTGTGTGTGTACGTCATAGGGGGACGTGTAGCCTGAGAGGCTGGTGGAGGTGTGGGATGTCATCAGTGTTTACATGAACACCCACACACACACAGTGCATGTCTGTCCATAACTTAACAGGTATGTTTGTGTGTGTGTGTGTGTGTGTGTGTGTGTGTGTGTGTGTGTGTGTGTGTGTGTACATACACATACGTACAGTACAGTGAATGTAATGTCAAAGACATCATTCATCATCTGTGGCACACAATCACATACAGACACATGAGCACACAACATACATCAGCCACATCATGTAGTTTGCGTGTGTGTACACAAACATTCAGCATTATGCACCAACACACACACATAGCCTACAGTGTACTTGATTGACTTGAGTATTTTGGACCTCATGTCTGCATTCCAAGACCAAGTACAAAGGATGCATTGTGAATAATGAATGTGTTATGGCCTTCAGATTGTACTGTACCATGCTGTGTACGGCAAGCAAACAGGGACATTAAGAGCAAACACACAATCCACCTCCTGCCTGGCCTTTGTGCCATAGATACGCTTAATCATGTTTTTGCTCAGATGAATGATTCATTTGGGTAAATTATTTATCCATTATGGTCAGTGAGATAGTGAGAGGGAGATGAGAGAGAGAGAGACAGGGAATCAGAGGGAAGTAGTTAGAGAGGTTGAGTGTGTGTGTGTGTGTGTGTGTGTGAGAGAGAGAGAGAGAGAGAGAGAGAGAGAGACAGAGATAGATATAATGTTATATTATAAACAAAGTCAAAAACAGGTGAGATAAAGAGTGAGAGATGCAAAAAGAGAGACACAAACACACAGGGTAAAAGAGAGGGGAATAGAGAAAGAAGGGATTGATAGTCTAGTCAGAGAGAAAGAGAGAAAAAAGGGATTCAGAGAAAGGGAGTGTGAGAGATATTGTGTGTGTCCACGGC
The DNA here is from genome assembly GCF_963854185.1 of Sardina pilchardus. Lineage (NCBI taxonomy): Eukaryota > Metazoa > Chordata > Actinopteri > Clupeiformes > Clupeidae > Sardina > Sardina pilchardus. The sequence goes on along the minus strand of NC_085010.1, from coordinate 10,961,564 downwards.
AGGGTCAGATCTGTCCACTGTTGAAGCAGCATGTGTCCAGTGTAGACCAGTCTGGGCAAGTAAGTGTGTGTGTGTGTGTGTGTGTGTGTGTGTGTGTGTGTGTGTGTGTGTGTGTGTGTGTGTGTGTATCCAGTGTAGACAAGTCTGGGCAAGCATCCACCCGTGCTCTCACGCTCGCCCAACTCAGCTTAGCGTAGTATTACAGTCAGCTTGTGTGTGTGTGTGTGTGTGTGTGTGTGTGTGTGTGTGTGTTTGTGTGTGTGTGTGTAGGCATGGATATTTGTGTGCATATAGAGTGCTCCTGTCTTGCTGCTTGCCCAATCCTGGCACATCCACAAAAACGATTAAATGGCCCTTCGTAGCTCACCGTAGTCTCACACACACACACTCACTCATCCAGGGGTGCAGGACGTCTCCCCGCACAGCATGACTTTTAATGGAGTCTAATGATGAAGAGGAATGGAAGTGACTGGGCTAATAAATGAACTTGG
>NC_085010.1:10953573-10956073 GCF_963854185.1 Sardina pilchardus | reverse complement strand
TGAATGTATAGACAGATGTTGTGAAGAAATAAAACAGCAATTTTCTGCCCTGACAGAAGTGTGTATAACACAACCACAAATTACACATCAGTGAGAGAATTAATTCTGTGTTTCTCTGTGTGTGTGTGTGTGTGTGTGTCTTTGAGAGAGAGAGAGAGAGAGAGAGAGAGAGAGTGTGTGTGTGTGTGTGTGTGTGTGTGTCTTTGAGAGAGAGAGAGAGAGAGAGAGAGAGAGAGAGAGAGTGTGTGTGTGTGTGTGTGTGTGTGTGTGTGTGTGTGTGTGTGTGTGTGTGTGTGTGTGTGTGTGGTTCTGTGTGTGTGTGTGTGTGTGTGTGTGTGTGTGTGTGTGCGCGTGTGTGTGTGTGTGTGTGTGTGTGTGTGTGTGTGTGTGTGTGTGTGTGTGTGTGTGTGTGTGTGTGTGTGTGTGTTTCTGTGTGTGTATGCTTTAGAAAGTGGCTCAGCTCCTGCAGTCCTTCAATGAATCGCTAAAAGTCTATGAGCTCACATCTCTCATCTCCCATCTCCCATCTCCCGTGCGCGCGCACCCACACACACACACACACACACACACACACACCTCCTCTCCTCCCCCAAGAATAACCAATGAGCCTAATTACTATTCATGAGCTGGAGTAGGTGTTGTCATGTGCACCGATGCTGCGCGCGCGAGAGAGAGAGAGAGAGAGAGTGTGTGTGTGTGAGAGAGAGAGGAGAGTGGGAGGGAGGGATGAAGAGAAAAAGAGGGGGTGTGTCTCCAGGACTACGGCGCGTGTATGAATGTGCTCCATGCCAGTGTGGAAGAGAGAGAGAGGAGAGGACCGCGGGAGGCAGAGAGAGCTACTGAGAGAGAGGGAGCAAGAGAGAGAGAGAGAAAGAGAGAGGGAGCGAGAGACTGAGAGAGAGAAGAGTGCTCGGAGCACGCCACGGAACGCTGCTTACTACTGCTGCTCCTGACACTCACTAGAAATACTCACACACACACACACATACCTGCACACACACACACACACACACACACACACACACACACACACACACATACATACGCACCCTGGGAAGAAAAGGAGAGACCTTCTATTCTGGAGTCTGCCAACGTGGACGGACCTACATGTGTGAAGGCTTTGAATGAATGAGAGAGAGAGTGTGTGTGTGTGTGTGTGTGTGTGTGTGTGAGTGAGTGAGTCAGTGAGTGTGTGTGAGGAACAGCCCGCTAAGGATGCACTGATGAGAAAGCGCGCCTGGGTCTTGAGGGAGATCCCGCGTGTGTGTGTTCCGCTGCCAGACTGCCGCTGGGAGGATTCGCCGTGTGTGTGTGTGTGTGCGCGTGTGGACGGTCTCCGTGACGACGAGGATGGGCTGCAATCTGTGCACTTTACAGAAGCGCGAGGAACACTACAAACTCCTCTACGAGCTCGCTCAGGTAAGACCAGAAAAACACACACATGCTTACCCAAACACACACACTCGTATGCAAGCTCAAATTGTCAAAAAGGAAAATACACATTTATGCTCAAGAAACACTGGTATTGTTGCTTCAATCTGAGAAACACACATTCATACTGAGACACGGGAAAGGGAACGGTGCTTGTTGCATACCCACTAGAGCGCACATACAGAATCATGCTTGATATATACTGTATATTATACGTATATTTCTGAATGCTTTATCAGTGCCATAAGGATGTCTATTTATATGTGTTGTGCTGGCAGTAACGTGTGCTTAAGTGTTGTGAAGGAAAGAGTGACAGAGAGACAGAGAGAGAGAGAGAGAGTGAAAGAGAGAGAGAGAGAGAGAGTGAGGCTGAAGTCTTTCTCTGTACATCAGTGAGAGTGAGGAGGACAGGAGGAGGGAAAGTGGAAGACAAAAGTAGTAGTGAGAAATGGATACAGTACGTGTGAGAGAACGGGATAAACAAATCAACTCAGGGCAGAAGGATACAATATAAGGATTCCTCTTGGTCTCTCTGAGGAGGGGATCCTCAGCTGGACATTTGTGGTCAGCGCTTACACACACTTAGACTGATGGAGATGAAGACGAAGATGGTTTATGGATTACTTAAAGCAGTGCGGTAACCTTTAATTGTGACGTATGTCCCCCATTACAGTGTTGAATTATACGACGTCACGTAATGAAGATCTTGACTTGACGTTTCGTGGGCTATGCACGTTACAGTCATTTTACAGTCATTGCAATGGTCCCATCAACAGCACAGCTGTTATCCTGTGACACATTTAAAAAAACGATTACGTAAGATTAACACTTCAGTTAATTGTTTATTTATTAGTCATAATTTATTTGCATATTCCTGGCTGATTTTGCTGTGATGAATCTGTTGTCGCACATACAGTGTCTGCTGTGTCTCTTTCTGCTATCTCAAAAATGTGTTTCTGCGTTTCATTCATGTGTGTGTGTGTGCGTGTGTGTGCGTGTGTGTGTGTGTGTGTGTGTGTGTGTGTGTGTGTGCATGGTCTAGTGAGTAACTCCACATGGTATCCAGTAG
>NC_085010.1:10943573-10948573 GCF_963854185.1 Sardina pilchardus | reverse complement strand
TGCACTAGGCCTTGCCCCCCTTCCTCTTTTGGTAAAAACAAAACACTTTGAGGCACCCAGTGCAATTTGTCCCAGAAGAAGTCCACTATTGCTGTTTGGATGCTGGAAAGCAGGCCTGGCGGAGGGTCAATACACATAAGACGATGCCACAAGGAAGATGCCACCAAATTATTGCAGATTAAAATACGCCCCCGATAGGACATCTGAGGAAGCAACCAGGTCCATCTGTTAAGGCGCCCTTTGACTTTCTCAAGTATACTATCCCAGTTTTTCTGCTGTATTTGCTTATCTCCTAGAAATACTCCAAGATATTTGAAACCTCCTGTTACCACACTTAAACCTTGAGGAAAAGAAAGCCTCTCCCCCTTGTCCCATTTACCTATTAGTAGGGCTTCACTCTTATTCCAATTAACTTTTGCTGAAGAGATTTGTCCATAATCCTTTACAGTGTCAATTAGATTGTCAATGTCTTTTTGATTTTTAACTATTATGACAACATCATCAGCATAGGCAGACAATAACAAAGAAGAATCAGAATGTGGTACACTAAAACCAGAAATAACTGTCCTTAACTTGTGCAAAAGAGGTTCAATAGCCAGAGAGTACAGCATCCCTGAAAGAGCACAGCCTTGTCTAATTCCCCTTTGGACCTTGAATGGAGAGCACAAACCACCATTTATTTTCAATATACTTTCAGCGTCACAATACAACACCTGGATCTTGGCGATTAGACCTGAACTGAAACCGAATGCTGACAGAGTTTTCCATAAGTATTCGTGTTCCACGCGATCAAATGCCTTCTCTTGATCTAATGAAATTAGACCAGCATCAAATCCTAATAGCCTAGAGAGTTCCAAAAAATCCCGGATTAAAGTGACATTGTCAAAAATGGACCTGTTTGGCACGCAATAGGCCTGATCAGAATGAATGACCTGCCCCACTACTTTCTTCAGTCTAATGGCCAGAGTTTTTGACAACAGTTTGTAATCACTGCTCAGCAGTGCAACTGGCCTCCAGTTCTTTATATCTTGCAAATTACCTTTCTTAGGAAGCAAAGTTAAAACCGCTCTTTTGCAGGATGTGGGTAGCTGACCTTTGGAAATGCTTTCATTCAACACTTCTAGCAGGTCCTCCCCAAGCACAGGCCAGAAGCACCTGTAGAATTCTATGGGGATACCATCAAACCCAGGCGCTTTCCCACACTCCATGCCCTGAAGAGCACCACTCAGTTCCTCCAAGGATAATGCTGCCTCTAATTCCAGGGCAGATTCCTCTGAGATCTTAGGAAGATCATCAAGGAACTCCCTTTCCATATCCAGTTTTTCAGTGTATTCACTGGTGTACAAATTAGCATAGAAACTGACGGCAATTTTCCGCATCTCAGCAGGATCTACAGATAGACCCCCTGTTTCAGAAAGCAGAGCATGCATGGATCTTCTCTGACCATTTTTACGCTCAAGACTGAAGAAGAATTTAGATGGAGCATCCATCTGTGCAATATTCTGATAGCGAGATCTGACCAACGCGCCTTGTGCCCTTATGCCCAACAGATCAGCCAATGCCACTTTTTTGGTCTTTGCTGTCTCAATATGCATGCAATTTCCTGTGGATTCAGCTAAATCCTGAAGCTCCACAATATCCATCTCTAGGCTGTTCATAGATCTGATAATGTCATTTGTAACATTGCAAGTATATTGCTGACACAGTTGTTTAATGTGAATTTTTCCAAAATCCCACCACTGACGTAAAGACTTAAATGAAGATTTTGTTTCTCTAAAATCATTCCAGAAAAAAATGAAAACTTCTTTAAAATGTGCATCACTCAGTAACGTTGTATTTAAATGCCAATATGCACTCATTGGCTTGATATGCCTCATGCCTATCACACTTTGCACCATACTGTGATCAGACAAGGTAACTGGAATGATATTGCAACTCTGAAAAACATTACGATGATGCTTAAAACTATACACTCTATCAAGCCTGGCCAGTGACAGAACATTATCCCTCGCATGTGCCCATGTGTACTGTCTTTGTTTATTAAAGTCCCTCCAAATATCACTTAATTCATATTTATTAATCATCTCAACAAGTTTTTTACGTGAAGCACTGTGTGGTTCAAGATGATTCCTATCAAAATTTGTCTCAGTGCAATTAAAATCTCCAGCTAGAACTATGTATTCATCTTTACTACAATCATTCAATACAGTACATAATTGATCAAGAAACAACATCCGGTCAATCCCAGAAGAAGGTGCATAAACACACATAAAAACAAAAACACAGTGTTCAAAAACCACTCTGATTTTTAAGAGTCTTCCCTCCACTACACTGTCAACAACACATGACAGAGGAACAAAATGTCTAGAGAAGAGTAAACCTACTCCTCCACTCAAAGATGTTTTATGGCTGAGAAAAGTTTTACCTTCCCATTCTCTAACCCAATCAGCAGCATTCTTATCATCACTATGCGTTTCTTGAATAAACATGACATCAATATGCTTTTGCTTTATCAGTTCAAAAAGCTGTGCTCTTTTCCTTAGATCCCTTGCACCATTTATGTTTAAAGTGGCTATTTTAAAGCTACTCATTGATAGAAGAAAGCATGAAATAAAATCAAAAAACAAAAATAACAGAAACAAGAAGAAAAAGTTATGCGGCCTCATTGTCACTATCATCGATTTGTTGATTTAATTTAGTCTGAAATTTCCTTAGTCTATGAACCTCTGGATCAGTGAAACTCCCTAAACTTCTTAAATGCTGAACTGATCTCACGAAACCCTTTAAGTCTGGAAAATGGTCTTCCACTCTAACCCCTCTAACATTCTTCGTGGAGTCAAGAAAACTTTTGATCATGCTTAACGTATATACTCCGGCTCCGCTAGGAGAAGGAGAACACGAGAGAGAGTCTGAAGAGTCATTTTCTGTGTCAGCATTTTCAGCAACCATGTCATCAACTATGTCCCCCGTAGTATTCACACCAGCAACCTTTTTTGCGCCTCTAGAAGAGCGCCTACTAGATTTCTTTCTTTTGACATTTGGAGTTTTAAATACCGACTCATCTGTCTCTGTTTCGGCGCACAAAACTGGCTCTGCATCCTGAACTGTGGTTTTGTCTTTATCATCCATCAAGTCATTAGATATTTTTTCTAACATTACACTCAAAATGTCATTCGTGTTGTCATTACTCGATTGTGTACTTTCGCTGTTCTCCGCATTCCCACCAGCATTAGATAAAATATCTGTACTTACCGGTAAACTGTCGGCGCTCGCAACCACCCGGTCGCTGGACGGCCCAATCTCCTTAACTCCTTCGCTATGTCCACCATTGACTTCTTCTCCTTCTCCTTCTACCGGCCCAGTCTCCCTATCTTCTCCTACACCAATGCTAAGATTATTACCGACATTTTCTCCTTCTCCATTAACCGGCGCGTCTTGGGCCGCAGGTGTCTTTTTCTCTGGGCAAGACCGAATAAGGTGGCCTTCCTTTCCGCATCCAAAACATTTCATTGACTCGGTGGTAGCAAAAACGACATAATCGAAGTTGTCAATCTTGAACTTAAAAGCCACATTAAGATCACTAGAGTAATCTTTTAAAATCATGTAAACATGTCTCCTAAAAGACACGACATGTTTTAAAAGCGGAGATTTACAACCAAGAGGAACTTTCTTAATTGATGACATAAGTTGCCCATACCTTGCCAATTCACGTTCTAAGATTTCATCTTTTATAAATGGTGGTACATTTGACAATGTTATACGTTTAGCAGGGGTTACCAGTGGAAGAACATTAACAAGGGTATCTTTGATAATAACACCCCGAGTTACAATTTCATTCACTTTATCAACGCTGTCTAGAAAAAGGACAACGGATCCATTCATCCTTGAAGCTGATAAAACACTACCATGACCTACAACACTACCTACTGCTAAACCGCATTCCTCAACTGAATTATCAGCGCTTGCAGCAATTTTAATTGCATGTCGCCGACTTAAGTTCTCAAACGCCATTGCTTCCCAAACAAAGGGAAAAACACACCCAGCGAAAGCGCTGGGTGTAAAAACCCCTGAACGAACTGAAAAAAACACTATAATAAACACAGAAAGTAAAAGAAAAGTTAAATCATGAAAAAAAAGAAACAAAGATTATAGATAGAAAGATAGAAAGAAATCACTCAAACCAAACCAACAGCGTTCAAACGCTCCCGCACTCACAAGCCACACCCACTCAGTCAGAGAGAGAGAGAGAGAGAGAGAGAGAGAGAGAGAGAGAGAGAGAGAGAGAAGAGCTCTCATCACAGATGGAGAAGGGTGGTGAAGATAGCAGGGGAGGGAGAGAGAGTAGAGAGAGAGAAAGAGAGAGCAAGAGGGAGAGAGAGAGTGAGAGAGCAAGAGGGAGAGAGAGAGAGAGAGAGAGAGAGAGATGGAGGGAACAGAGAAGAAGGGAGAACTTGAGCCACATAGCACTGTGGTATGTGCTGCACTCTTCAGAGCGGATTTGATTTCAAGAGCTTGCTTTGAAAATGCTTTTGAAAAAGCATCTGTGTGTGTGTGTGTGTGTGTGTCACAGCATTCTTTTGTTTTTCTCTCCTCCCCTCTTTCCCTCCTTTTCTCTCTTTCTCTGTCACTCTCATCACTCTCTTCCAACCAAGACACCTCCCCTCTCTCATCTCCTCCATCGCTCTCTCTCCGCCTCCTCCTCTCACACTCAATCCTTCCATATCTCTCTCTCATCCCCTCTCTCTCTCCCTCTCTCTCTCTCTGTCTTTCTCTCTCTCTATCTCTCTCTCTCTCTCTCTCTCTCTCTCTCTCTCTCTCTCCCTCTCCCTCTCACCATCTCATTTTCCCATTCTAAACTTTGCCCTTCCTGACTGAGGTGAAGGGCAAAGGGCACACACATGCGTACAGGCACACACACACACACACACACGGACACAGAAGCCTGTAGCTCTGATTGCCTATGTTGCTCTCCCCCTCTCCTCTCCAATCCCACCTCCCAA
>NC_085010.1:10923573-10931073 GCF_963854185.1 Sardina pilchardus | reverse complement strand
TGTGTGTCCTCATCACACTACACTACAAACTAACAAAGGAGTCCGAAGGGCATAATAACTAGTGTTTTAATGTTTACCTATTTTAATGACTATCCCTCTGTGTACAATAGTCAAAGGCTGGTCTCTGGATTTACCAGGCTCATCATAGGTAAGTCTAATAGTCGGCTTGGCAGTTCTCTTAGGTCTAGGCTCAGATCTGGGCTGCAGTCTATCCTCCTGGACCTCAGATACTTCTTCTTCAGACTCCGATCCAGCTTCACTGGTCTCTTCCGGAGCTACTTCTTGATCACACTCCTCATCCTCGGGTTCCGGTTCAGAGTGGTGGTCAACCTGGTCTGGTTCTGAATCATTTTCATGAACAGGTTCAGCTTCAGGGTCATTGTCATGTTCTGTTTCAGGGTCATTATCAGTTTCAGAGTCATTCTCTTCTGGTTCAGGGTCATCTTCTAAGTCAACTACTGGCCTGGCAGTATGTAGCACCCTCGGGACAGACTCTCTTCGAGTGACATGGTGAGTGACATAATACTCCATGTCAGAGGACGAATCAGAAATCTCCTGTAACTCTTGAGTCTCTGGTCTAGATTCTCTTTGACTTTTCTTTCGAGTGTTTGCTCTGGTCTTGGGTCTGGCAGGTGTATCAGTATCCTGGTCAGTAGATGGCATTCTCACAAGCTGTCCAATAGGAAGGAGGTGGTCCCTATGCATAGTCTTTGTCCCTAGCCTTCCATCCTCCCGTTTGATCTTGAACACAGGTAGGTTTGGCATCTTTCCAACGACAACATACGGATCAGGACTCCACTTACTTTCCAGCTTGTGCTTTCCTCTCAGGCCTAGATTCCGGAGCAGTACTCTGTCGCCGATATCTATGGACTGGAATGCAACTCGACGGTCATACAACCTCTTGTTTCTCTGGTGCCGTTTGTCTGCAGCATCAGAGGCTAACTTGTAGGCTTGTTTCAAGTCTTCCTTCAGCTTGGTGACATAGCGGGTGTGAGACACATCTTCTATGCCATCTGGGGACGTTCCAAAGCACAAGTCCACGGGAAGTCTCGCCTCTCTGCCAAACATCAGATGGTAGGGCGAGTACCCTGTGGCATCACACTTTGTACTGTTGTACGCGTGGACCAAGTAAGGCACATGCTGGCTCCACGTACGCTTCTTCTCTCGGCCTAACGTACCTAGCATGGAGAGCAGAGTTCTGTTGAACCTTTCCGGCTGCGGGTCTCCTTGCGGATGATACGGCGTTGTTCGCGACTTGCGTATCCCCATCAAGGTCAACAGCTCTCGGATCAAACGGCTCTCGAAATCTCTTCCTTGATCCGAATGGATCCTTGAAGGCAGTCCATAATGTATGAAATATTTCTCAATCAGGACCTTTGCCACAACATGAGCCTTCTGGCTTTTTGTTGGGAAAGCCTGAGCGTATCTCGTGAAATGATCCGTGACCACTAACACGTTGCTTATGCCTTTGGAGTCAGGCTCCATGGAAAGGAAGTCCATGCACACTAAATCCATAGGCCCATGGCTTATGATCTGGTGCAATGGAGCAGATCTCTGAACAGGAGTCTTGTGAGTGACACACTCCCCACAGTTCTTGATGTATTCTTCCACGTGCATTGACATCCTAGGCCAAAAGAATCTACTTCGGAGCAGGTCAACAGTTCGTTCTTGTCCAAGATGCCCTAGGTCATCGTGCATGGCCTGCATAACCATCTCCCGGAACTCCTTTGGCAAGACGAGTTGACTGACCACATCTCCGGACGGTCTCTTGCTGTAACGGTACAGCAATCCATCTTTCATGGACAACTTCCCAGCTTCTCTCTTCAGTCTGGATATCTCAGGACTCATGTTCACATCCTCTGGCCAGCACCCATGCTTGACAGCTTGGATGGCTGGTCCAATGGCTTCATCCTCTTCCTGAGCCTTCCTGAGACTCATTTTGGACATGAGTTCCAGTGACTTTAACTCCAGATGTGTTGGAAACGCATACAGGTCAGGAACACAGTGGGAAGACGCTCCAAGCTGAGCAACACAGACTGGTGTGCTGCATGCAGACTCTGGGACGCAGACTCTCTGGCAGATGGTCTTCACTCCAGACTGCGGAATAGTCACCCAGCCATTGTCGTCCTCTTCTGGCATGTTCCTTGACAACAGGTCGGCATCGATGTTCTGTCGGCCTGGGCGATACTGGACATCAAACTCATATGTCGACAGGGCAGCAAGCCAGCGATGCCCCACCGCATTGAGCTTGGCTGTGGACAGTACGTACGTAAGCGGGTTATTATCTGTACGTACGGTGAATCTTGCCCCATACAGGTAATCGTGGAATTTGTCGACTACGGCCCACTTGAGTGACAAGAATTCCAGCTGATGTATGGGATAGTTTCTCTCTGCAGAGCTGATCTTTCTGCTTGCAAAAGCAACTGGTCTCAAGCCTTCAGGGTGTTCTTGGTAAAGAACAGCACCAAGACCCTTCAAGCTTGCATCCACATGCAGGATGTATGGCTTTTGTGGATTGGCAAATGCCAGGACAGGTGCATGTGTCAAACAGTGAATTACGTGATGAAACGCATCTGTGCAGGATTTGTCCCATCTTTCTCCGAAAGGCTCGGATTCTTTCAAGTAGACTTTGTTCACATCTGGGACATACTTCTTTCTCTTCTGAGTTGGAGCATATCCCTTTGTGAGTTCAGTCAATGGTCTAACGATTGCGGAATAGTTCTGAATGAATCGACGGTAATAACCGCAAAATCCTAGGAAAGATTGTAATGTCTTCAGGTTCGTTGGCATTGGCCATGTAGTGACGGCCTCAATCTTGTTAGGATCTGGGGCAACACCATCTGCAGACACGATGTGCCCCAGGTACTTCACTCTCGGCAGACAGATCTGACACTTGTCCACTGAGAGTTTCAGCCCAACTTCACCGAGACGATCTAGGACCTTGAGCAGTCTCTCTTCGTGTTCCTCGAGAGTTCTTCCAAACACTATCACATCATCAAGGTACACTAGCACTTGTAAGAGGTTCATGTCACCAACAGCCTTTTCCATTAACCTCTGAAAGGTTGCTGGTGCCCCAGTAATGCCTTGAGGCATTCGCTCGAACTGGAAAAATCCTAACGGGCAAATAAATGCCGTTTTCTCTTTGTCCTCTTCGGACATAGCTATCTGGTAATAGCCCGAACGCAAATCCAGTACAGAGAACCACTGACTCCCGGTCAAGGCATTCAGCGCATCCTCAATGCATGGTGTTGTATACTGGTCTGGTATGGTTCGGCTATTCAACAGTCTGTAATCTATGCACATCCTAATAGCTCCAGTCTTCTTTCTGACTACAACTATTGGCGATGCATAGGGGCTTCGCGACTCTGTGATGATCCCTGCCTGCAGTAGTTCTTGTAAATGCTTTCTGACGTCTTCAATATCTGCAGGGGCCAGCCGGCGTGATCGTTGACGGAAAGGCCGGGAATCAGAAAGTCGGATTCTGTGTTCTACTCCTTTTGCTAATCCCACGTCCCACTCGTGCATTGAGAAGACATGAGATTTCTGAGCCAATTTCTTACATAATCTGTTCTTCCATTGTTCTGAAATAGGAGAGTCTCCAAAGTTGATCACGCTCTCATCAAAGTCGGAGGACGCAGTCTCCTTAGGAGGAATCGTCGCAACTGAATCAATGTGGTACACACATCCAATCACTGTTCCCACCGGTATGGAAGTTTCTCTTGAAGATTCATTCTTCAGTAGTATTCTCAAGCTGTTGACATCCAATGCCCCACTGGGCACAACCATGGGATGAAAAATCACATCAGCAGGTAAGGTGGCTGCTGGTGATGAGTCAATCATTAGGATTTCTTGAGCAACAGGCTTCTTCAGCTCAACTCTGCACACAACCTGAGCATCACCATCTGGGGGTAAGACCAAAGGGCCTGGACCCATCCATCTAACATGGCCAGCCTCATCATCATGGACCGGGACAGCAACACCCTTGAATGCAGGTTGATTCTCCTTGGCACAAACGCGAAGGCCTAGTGTTCGGGTGATATCGATGCCACTGTCTTTGCATTGATTCACCAAACGTCTAACATGGCTCGCATTGGTGCCCACAATGACAGATGTCTTATCTTCAGTCCTGGGGTTAGGACATATGAGAGCTAGGACAGTTACAGTCTGACTGGTTCCTAACACCTCAGCTGGATACTCTACATCAACTACCACATAGCCACGATAAGGGTAGCTAGCTCCAGACTCACTTAAACCCCACAAGGACAAACCAGATACAGGCTGAATGGGGATATCAGACAAGTATTTCTGGTACCAGTGTTCAAAAATGATCGTCACCTGAGAACCACTATCTAATAAAGCAGTGCAAGGTTGTCCATTAACTTTCAGTGGCACCAGGCTAGGCGGCCCAACTAACCCATCAGGAATATGCTCACACTCAGACATGTCAGCGGCACTTTTCTTAACCAAACAGTTAACTGTATCAGCGGAGGCATCACCTGATGGCTGGTTGTTCTTGGACAGCTTCAGAGCCTGGATAAGTCTCTTGATAACCTTAGCCTGGTTGTCTGTGTTTTGGCACTTCTTTGCAAAATGTCCACTCTCACCACATCGATAACAGAAGTATTCCTCCGATACCTTGAATGATCGTTGTGGGGAGCTGGCTACTGGTTTTGAGGTGTTCACAGCTGAAACAGCAGCTTGAGGTTCAGCTACTTTGTTTGTGACTTTCTGTTGCAAACGTTTCATTTGTTTTTTCAAAGCTGCTATCTCACTGTCCGAACTACACTCACTGTACACTACATTAGGGGGAATGTTCTCACTGCTAGCTGTTGTGTCTTGTACTGGCTTAGACGCGACAGCAGCAACCAAGGCCTTAAGTTCTTTGATCTCAGACTTCAAGTTCAGAATTTCAGTCTGTTTTACATCAGCATTCTGCCTTACATTTCCACTTTGCATAACAGGAACGAGCCTATTTCGTGAGGCCTCATATTCCTCTTCTGTGCGTATCTCCTTCAACAGCTGGAGAAAGGTCGGGGGCTTTGCTTTCCTCTCTCTCAGACGAAGGTTAACTAACATCAGATCAGAGGCTATCGCACCACGCAACAACTGTTCAAGTCTCGCTTTATCTGCACACCCAAAGGGAAGACCATCTCTCTGCACAACCCTATTCAACGACTGTTCTAGACGTCTAAGGAAGTCAGACAGCTTCTCTCCTGACTGTTGCTGCAGTAAACGAAACGCGAAATACAACTCTTCTCCTGACTCTGCTGTCCCAAAAGCATGCTCAAGCGCCTCTAAGCAATCTTCAGGGCTTACATCAGGATCACTAGCTCGTGCTGCCTTTACAATGTCAAGAGCAGGACCTCTAAGACTTTCCATCAGTCTCCGCCTCTTCTCTTTGTGAGAGCAGTCACACTCTTCCACCATGAGCCGTGCTTGACCTAACCAGTGGTCGAACTGCTCTTCTCCAGCTGGGGTGGGCAACAACCCAGAAAAAGTCCGAAGGCGGCGATAGCTTCCATGCTCGCTGGCGGACTTCGTCGTCTTGTTAAGCAAATCACTCACAACTCGCAGAATGGCCTCTGTTGACTTAGCAGCAGCAGCATCTTCCGGGAACAATGTGTGAAGGTCTTCAACGCGCTTACCTGGAGCTTGTGGCGATCCGGACATCTGAAACTGTGTACTGGCTCGTGTAGCTTCATCTGCTATGATAACTGGCCATGGCCCTCCACCATTAATAGGAAACATTTCAAAGGGAACCATTTCACCTTTTACTACTTCCTTACATTCACACAAGACCAAGTATCGGTTATGTTTACTGTTGAAAGTCCGGCCTCTAACTCGCACACGTCCCAGACACTTCACTGTTTGCATTGTCTCTTCAATTGCACTGATGTCTAAATCTTCTTGAATGAGCACCATGACTGCATGAGCCTCATCTAATGCCTCGCCACGGCACCATCCTTTTAATTCTGAAGCTAGCTCTGTTCTACGTTCCATATTAGCGAATCAGTTAACGCTAAACCAAAGCTTCAAAACACTGATTTTTAAATTGCAAGCTATACAAAAAACAACAAGAAACCCACACTAATCCACACTAGGATCTCAGCAGTGCCTCCATTTTATGTAGCGCCTCTCTAGCGTGTTGGCTATAGTGAGAGGTGGCTAACCTGAGTTCTTTAAACATCTATTCCAAACAATTAAACAAGCGGGGTTTCACTAATAAACTAATCAGTATTAAACTTATGTGTGTCTGTAATTACTAACTTGTATGAAATACTCTTTCCCTTTAAATCACTTTTAAAGCATGAATATGTACACTTTAACATTAAATGAAATGTCTTGGAATTACTTTTATCCTTTTAACACACTTACTTTTAAGCATTGAATACTCTTGTTCTTAATTAACTTATTATATCAAAATAGTCAGTAAACACAACTGTTTTATCAAAAAATATTAAATATTTACTTAGAAAAAGTAGGCAACTTCAACCAAATACTCTTGGCAATATCACTTTTCAAATCACAAATGCATTCACATTCAAATTCAAACACAACGGCCCAAGAAAACAAAATAGCCGGCAAAACTCTATACTAGTTTCAAACACCCTTTGATTGTTCACTCGATGCAGGCCTGAATGCAGCTCGAGTGCGTTGTAGCCTTAAACAAAATGGCTGCTTCACCACGCAGGCAAAAACAAAAGATTGGTACCTGTTCTCAGTGTGTATGTAGCTCACGCACGCAGGATCCAAGGCAAACCGCAGCAGGGGATGGGACGAGAAGATTCACGCTGAAGAGGAGACTTTTGAAGAGAAGATTCACGCAGCTGATGAATCCACCACTTGGAAACGCTATCCGGCTCCGTTGTTCGTCGTCGGTCACGCAGTTCCACACAGGCTTCACTAGTCAAGGTCGCTGGCCGCTAGCTTGTTAGCAAAGTCCATGCAAAAAGCACTAGCCACTTAGTCAGCAGCTAAGATAAACTTCTTTCTGTCTTGTCGTGTTGAGTAGTCCACTCAAACAAACAGAACTATCACCATTCACGTTTCTAATAAGAGTTCCGGTCGAACACTCACTAAACTGGTGCATTAACTATCACAAATGTCTATTTTCAGCAGGCAACTCGTTTCACTCATCTCACTCGTTCGCCGCTCTTCCTCAACTCCCTCATGCTTCATGCGTGGTCTTCACGTTCTCTCCCTCCATCCACTTCCTTGTCCTTTGACCTCAACATACGATTGGCTCATTCACAAAGATTACAGAAATAAAGTAAATTCACAAAACCTTTGTGTAACTCTTTCTTCCTATTATTACAGGCATTTTTAACACATTTGCACATATATTATTACACAACAAATATATAACATTTTAAATGCAATATTCAGTTAAACATGAACATTTACCCAATGTATTTCTCTTATTGAGCAAAACCACGACTTCATTGCTGGTCAATGAATCTGAACTTTTTAACCTATTTATTAAACTATGAAATTATTTAT
>NC_085010.1:10913573-10916073 GCF_963854185.1 Sardina pilchardus | reverse complement strand
GCTTTTATGTGTATTTGAGTGTGTGTGTGTGTGTGTGTGAGAGAGAGAGAGAGAGAGAGAGAGAAAGAGAGAGAGAGAGAGAGAGAGAGAGAGAGAGTACAGTGCTCACAAGGCCATTTTCATCCATAAATATGTCTAACCTTCTGCACAGACTGGTATTCCATATACGACTCTTGAAATGTCACACCAGACAAAAACGTGTGAATCGGAGGCCCTTTGAAATCAGCGGAATTAGCTGTCACACTGAAGAGCGTATACGTGATGCTCTTATCACCATAGATACGGCACAGAGAGACTGAGGCGGGAAATCTTGACACGTGGGTTCGTGTGTGTGTGTGTGTGTGTGTGTGTGTCAGAGTCATACGCCTGCTGCTGATTAGCTGGATAAATGAGAGAGAGAGGAAGAGAGAAAGAGGGGAGGGGAGAGGAGAGAGAGACAGACAAGAGAAGGAGAGATAGAGAGGGGGAGACAGAGTGATGGGGAGATCAGGGGTTGTGAGAAAGAGATGAGGGGTGACGAGAGAGAGGGGAAAGAGGCTGAATGGAGGAGAACAACACACACACACACACTGGTTTGTTCATCTGAGATGCATACCATTGTGTTTATACCTCTTTTCTTTGTGTTTTGTATGTAAACATTCTATTTATAGTAAATGGTTTATTTGGTGATGCACAATGAAAAGGTCACAGCAGCTCACTTGAGTTGAATTGAACTGAAATGAAAGACGAGGAGAGGAGGAGAAAGAGACGTCACAGGGGAACATTACACGATATTAACGTAACAGGCGAAAATTAGACGATATTAACGTAACAGGCGAACATTTGATGGTACTAACGTAACAGGCGAACATTAGACGATATTAACGTAACAGGCGAACATTAGACGATATTAACGTAACAGGTGAACATTAGACGATATTAACGTAACAGGCGAACATTACACGATATTAACGTAACAGGCGAACATTTGATGGTACTAACGTAACAGGTGAACATTAGATGGTACCAGAGCGGTAGATAAAACAGAGTGGTGACACTCCAATAGACTTCCTTAGTTTCCACTAACGTAACAGGTGAACATTAAATGGTCCGATGGCTGGTTCATACATGGATAGAAATGAATATTTCCCACAGCAATGTATGATATAAAGATTTGGTAACTTTTTCTTTGTATGAATTATTTTTGTAAAGTATGTCCTTGACAGTTCTACTCATAAAATGAACCAAATGAAAACCTTCTCCTTTTTTACCTCGATCTGACACTCTCCTGTTTGAAGTTCATCTCGGCGTTAAGTCTCCAGGTAGCGCTCTGACGTTTCTCCTCTCTTAAACGCCTCCTGTGTTTTGAAGCCGGCTGAGGCAGGTTCTGGCAGCTTTGTTCCTGTCTTTGTCTCAGCCCAGCGGGAGACCTATTTCCCATACAAACTCATTATCTGTAAATAGCCATACACATATGGAGCCCTCCATGGATCCAAACAGCAGCACACAGCTTTAAACATGCGCCTGACGGCTTTAGAGCTGAAATCTTGAAATCATTCATTGTATTTGAAGGCACGTTAGGTGACTTTGTTCCGATTAGTCCATAAGTAGCAATAAGATGTTGATTCAACAGTCATAACTACATCATATTGGTGCATTATTTGTAATGTGTTGTTTATATTTGTTGCTATGCACAGTACCTGATGCTCTTATCCGGTTAGAAGCCCAGATCCTAATCACTAGATCACCATGACAACACTGGTAGAGATGAAATAATAGGAATATAGATCTATATGTATATTATGTATATACACACACTGTACAGTAGGTATTTTATCTTAGTTTCACAGTGACAACAATGAAAGAATGAATGTAGACGGCCTATGGTGGAGAGGTGAGTGTAGACTAGGAGATGCATGTTCTACAAGTGGCCCGTGTGTCTTTGAACAGGAGGGGGAGACGAGGCTCGCGCCGAACTTGTCCTGTCACTTCTAATGACATACTGCATCACACCACGTGTGTGTGTGTGTGTGTGTGTGTGTCTGTGTGTGTGTGCCAGTGTGTGTGTGTGTGTGTGTGTGTGTGTGTGTGTGTGTGTGTGTGACGCTCTCCAGGCTACGACGGACACACTCCGCCAGCTCCTCATCATTGGTGTCTGATCTCAAAGGTGTGTGTGTGTGTGTGTGTGTGTGTGTCTGTGAGGGGGGAGGTTGAATCGAAACTCCTTGAACTCTTTGTCTCTGTCTCCTCTGCCATCTCCCACACACACACACACGCACATGCACACACACACACACACATACACACACACACACACACACACACGCACATACTGTACACATACACACACACGCACGTGCGCACACTCACACATACACACACACACGCACTCCTCCTCGTCGTTCATGCTCCTGTTGGACTGCTAATTGTGTCTCATTAACGCGGCGTCACATTGATTAATTGTGTTGGGTGAGGGTATGGAAAAGAGTGTATGCAAATGCCTCATGGTGCCACACAGTCT
>NC_085010.1:10878919-10898919 GCF_963854185.1 Sardina pilchardus | reverse complement strand
GCCTAATTAGCCTAATATGTCAAATGAATATCCTCTCTGTCATAATAACGCTAATGAAAATAACAGCATTAATAGACCCAAAGAGGCTCCACAGCCCAAACAATTAGTGCAAGTCCTAAAACCCCCCACATGACCCTGGCAAGAATACTGTACCTTTAGATATGTAGGCTTATTCAAAACATCCCCCCAAAAATATGACCGCAGTGAAATTTGGTTGTAAAATATGGATTATTACAGAGAAATGTAAGAAAGTTATTGTAGGCCTTTTAAAAAGTGTGATGAAAAAAAAACATGCTTGAAAAAAGTGTTTTTTTATGTAAAAATAATTCATTAAAATATTATTAAAATAAAATGAACATATTTTTTAAATATTTGATCAAAAATGATGAGCGTACAGTGAGCTTTCTCTAAGTGCCCTGACTCACTTCCTGCGTTCCTCAGGACCAGGAGGGCGTGGCGGTCGGCTCCCCGTCCAAACAGCGAGAGCAGCGGATCAGAGCGGAGCAGCACGACCACAACCGGGAGTCCGAGACGCCGCACACCTCCTCCCCACAGCGCCGGCTCCGAGAGAGCTTCGGCCTCGCCGAACACCGCCTGAGCGTCAGCCTGGGCCGCGACATCGAGTCCGGTCCCGGGTCGGGCCTGGCGTCGCTGGGTCTGTCCTCCGGGCGAAGCGGCGTCGGTGGTAGCGTCCAGCGGGTGGAGCGGGACCTCTTCCAGCAGCACCTGCTGGAGCTCAAGTGCCAGATCCGCAACCGGGGCGAGTGCGGCCTCTACTACGCCCGCAGCAGCACCATCGAGTGCAGCCTGACGGAGCAGAGCGCAGTCCTGGGAGGAGGAGGAGGAGGAGGAGGAGGAGGAGGTGGAGGAGGCGGAGGAGGAGGCGTGGGGGTGGAGCGCGAGCTGCGGATGCTCAACGAGGAGCTGCGCAGCATCGAGCTGGAGTGCCAGAGCATCATGCAGGCGCACCAGCTACGCAAGACGCAGAGCGACGACCTCGACCTCGACTACGCCCGGCCCACGTCGCCCGCGTCCGCCAACGTCCAGCAGCGGGCAGCCAAGGCGGCCAGAGGTCAGCAGCAGCAGCAGCAGCAGAAGGGTCGCGGGGGGAGGCTGGCGGACATCCACGAGTACCCCGAGCGCTGGGACACCGGCGTCGGCGGCGGCAACAACAACAACAAGCAGCGGGACAACAGGGACAACAGCTCGAGCGCGTACAACACGGCGGAGAGCGCACGGTCCACTCCGCTGGGCCTCATCGAGCACTCGCGCTCGCACTCGCCAGAGTCCTCGCAGCAGCAGCGTCGCGTCAACCTGACCAACCTCAAGAACTTGCACGGGAGCGCGCACAGCTCGCCGACACACACGCTCGCACACACACACACCAGCAGCCCGCGGCACCAGTACCACCAGCACACACACACACACACACGCTCTCACACCCTGCCCACCCCCTCGAGTCAGTCGGCGCGGACCCATCAGACGGCCTCCACGCCGGGCAGCCCCAACCGGACCCTCCCTGCCCCCTCTAATGCAACCGCCAACTCGTCCAGCCTGGACCAGAGCCCCAGCAACCCCTCCGAGTCGGACCCGGCCCTCCCCGCCGACGACGAGAGGGTGGACCGCAAGAGGGGCCACCATCACCCCCACCAGCGACGGCAGCCGGCCTGGCACGCCTCCCCGTACCACCACCACGCCACCACCGCCACCACTACAGCGGGCAGCGCCAACGCCGCGAGCGCCCGCAACTACCAGAGCTACGTCCAGCTGCTGCAGCAGCACTCGTCCTCGTCGCTGGAGTTCTCCCAGAGCCAGCTGAGCCTCCTCAGCCTGCGGCCGGGACGGCCGGGCGAGCCGCGCCTGGAGTGGAAGGTCAAAGTGCGGGCGGACGGCACGCGCTACGTGGCCCGGCGACCGGCCCGCGACCGCATCCTGCGGGAGCGCGCGCTGAGGATCCGCGAGGAGCGCAGCGGCGGGATGACCACGGACGACGACGCGGCCAGCGAGCTCAAGATGGGCCGCTACTGGAGCAAGGAGGAGCGCAAGCAGCAGCTGGCGCGCGCCAGGGAGCAGCGGCGCAGGAGGGAGTTCATGCAGCGCAGCCGCCTGGAGTGCCTCAAGGAGACCACAGGGGGCGCCACCGGGGCCGGAGGAGGAGGAGGGGGAGGAGGAGGAGGAGGGGGAGGAGGAGGGGGTGGGGGAGGAGGTGGAGGAGGTGGGGGGTCTGCTGCCACGGAGACGCGGAGGGAGGTCAACATCCTGGAGCTGAGTCAGAGGAAGATGATGAAGAGGCGGAACAAGAAGATCCTGGACAACTGGATGACCATCCAGGAGCTGATGACCCACGGGGCGCGCGTGCCCGAGGGCACCAAGGTCCACAATGCCTTCCTGTCGGTCACCACCGTGTAGGAGACACACACACACACACACACATCTCTAATGAACATCTTACATTTACATGAATGCACTCACAAATACATGAACTTGATGACACACTGATGCACAAACACATTTCACAAACAACATCCACTTGAAAGATATGAAGTACATGATCCTGTATCAACTCATATTTACTGAGTTCATACTGTATACTGTTGACAGGATCTGAACATGCGAAGTACAATGTCCTGTATCAGCTCATCTTTATTGGGTTCATACTGACTACAGGACAGACAGGATCATCAACAGGACAGGACAAGCATCGCTCTTCTTGCGGTACGACACCAACTTGCCTCGTTGAATGTGGCAGTTTCGTTTTTCATATGAGGAACAGAGAGAGAGAGAGAAAGAGAGAGATATTTTTCATGCTTTCACGCAACTAAATATCATTTTGTACAAAGACGCTAAAACATTGTCCTTGTTTTCATCCGAGAAAACCAACCACAAACCTTGATAGGCCAGACTACGTGTTTTTGTACTGGGATGATTTGTAATCTTTTTACCGTTAGTGCAGTACCTCTTTGCTCTGAACCAGTGTAAAATAAAAGACAGTGACTGATTGGAAGGGATCTGAGACAGCAGTAGGTCTTGTCTTAGAAATGGTCTCATTCCCTTTCATACATGATGTCTTTATAAATGTCAACTTCTCATGGAAATTTGAATTGCATACTTGAACCTTGACATCAGGAGTTGTATAAACATTTAGTTCCTCAAATGTATATCTTAATTTCTGTATATGTTCATTGTTTTTTGTTTTCTGATGGCACTGAAAAGTAGCATTGATAAATTATTATTCCACAAGAAGGGAATCAACACCATACTTGATGCAGTCCACATTGTGTCTATGCTTGTATGTTCCTAAGACATTGGCGGTGTTTCCCAGATTCATTAACAAGCTCTTCAGTGCTAAAATCTTCTAAGGAGTGTTCTTAGAACATTCTTAGAGCGCTCCTAAGAAGACTTTAAGAGCTTCTTAACGAATCTGGGAAATGCGGCCATTATCTGTATCGTAAGCCCACTAAGAGAGTCCATTCCAGTCAAATGTAACAATTTAGCTATTGTAAAGGAATTATTTGAATTTGTTTAAGTTAATTTATTTGTTTGTTTGTTTGGTAACACTTTACTTGGAGGTATCTACAGAAGAGTGACATAACACTGGCATTAACGCATGAACCCTGTTGCTAACGCTAACCCTAACTTGTCATGACAAAAACCGAATGACACATAATGACAGAAGCGTTATGTCATAAATGTGTATGACTTGTTTATAATGTTTCCAACACATTCATGACAGTATCAAGTGACTCTCATGTACCGGTAGATGCCTTCAAGTAAATAGTAACCGTTTGTATATTATGAACTGATGTTCTTTTTCTCTCTCTGATTAACTTATTAACAAATGACACTCCTCACGTGCACACTAGTGGAAGCTAGATGTAAGGACCTTTAAGTATATGCAGTACAGACTACAAAATGTTCACAGAAAAGTTTATTTTCTGGTTTCTATATCATACAAGAGCCAATTGTTTGGTGTTTTTAAAATCACTTTGGAAAGCTTTTGGCAAACAGCTTTATTCCAAATCCTTTGAGCCAGTTTTATACAGTTCTGAAGCCCTCTACGTGGAACCCGTTTTGTATACAGTAAAATGATTTTAGGTAAAGGGTATTAACACAGGACCTTTGAGGATCTTCTCTACATAAAGAAGCACCTTTGACCTTTTTTTCCATATGGAGGTAGCTGTAGATCATCTTTAGACTTCTTAGACTGTAGCCTTCCATCGATCAGAGGTGGCTACGGATATTGACCGTGTCCCCCCTCTATGGTTTAGAAGTGCAATGCCAAATCATACACTGTACTGGAGCAGGACTTTGTTCAAATCCTATCTCTATAACAGAGGCAGACATCCCGGGTTCAGAAAGTAAAAGTCCTGCCAAGTATTTGATCCAACCATTTTGGAAACCAGCTCATCCTAATTAGCTGCCAGGTAGATCAGATAATTAGTGGTATCACCTGTGTTAAGTGTACAGGTAGAAAGAATATATGGCAGGACTTTTACTTTCTGGATCCAGGAATGTCCGCATCTGCTCTATAATGCCTTTTGGGGTAATCCCCTAATACACTATGACTCATTCAGAATCTGTTGTAATCTGTTTTGAAGGGATGATCATGCTTCGATTACAGATGCATTATACAGCAGTTATAGGAAGATACATAGTAATAAGGTTTAATTACTCGATTTTACTGTAATGCATCGTGATTTATCATGGCCACGTTGGCGGTGAGCTACAGTACGGTTGTGTGTTTCACTGTGAACGTCTCCCTTTCTGTTAAACCATGTACCAGTTTATTTATGGGCACGTGCAGAGGAGCTGTATGATCGCCGAGTGTGGTTACCATAATGTTCATATAACGTAAAACTGTTTGCAAACTCCAACGTCAGTGACTGCCAGGAAGAGATGAGTTGCTTTTATATCTGCATTCAGTGTGTGTCCGTTACCATGGCGAGTCTTGTGTTACAGTATAACAATAACAAGGTCACTCGGCTACGGCTGTTTACCACAGTGTTTGTCTAACAGACAACCATATTTAGCCTATATCACACACTCAGCCCACTAAATGGACCAGTTGCCCGTGATGAAGTGAGTTCTATGCAGTAGTTTCTCTGATCAGTAAGACACATTATGAAAATATACTTACCGTTGAAATATAAAGTCTATCATTCCTAAACACTGAGATCACATGATGGCTATTGGCCAATATTGAGTATTAGTTGAACGGATGAATAAAGGTAACAGGATAAAATATTCTTGTGTAAGCTTGAGTAATCACAGCGGTGAATATATTACTTAATATTCTTAATAACAATAATATTAATAATAGTACTAATAATAATGTAATTGCGTAATAAAGATGCCGTTAGCCAATAAAAAAAAAACCCTGCTGGATTTCCATCACCAAAACCTCTGCAAAAGCAGGAACTCCAGTTGTTGATGCATGAGTTTATGAATGCTTACAGCAGGCTTTGCAGTATATTCTGTTTATGTTAATCTTTGTGTGACCTTAAACAATTGATTTGGCTGACAGTGTAGAAGAAATATTGGTGACACTTCACTTGTAATTGTCAGTGAGGATTGACTCTCAACTTCTCCTCACAGGCCTCCTCTTTAATTTAGCATTTCTATTCACAAATATAGGACCTACACATTTCAATCAGCATGTGTGCATCTCCCTGGGTATTGAACTGAAGACTCTGTTGTTTGTTGTCGTTAGTAGTACCTTGATCAACCATGGTACACCAACAATCAACAAATAAAGCTGAAATCTATGTGTGTATTTCTCACTATCTGTGTGTCAACAGATGGTTTGTTTATTAGTCTATGGCTGAAATAAAGCTGAGCTTCACACTCACAGTGACATTATAGAGCTCCTCTGCTGGGGCCCCTTGAGGAAAGACTCTCCAGTCTGTCTCTGTTGTATCCCTAATGGTCTGTGTTGTTTCCACGTGAGAGTAGTACAGAAGAGAACAGGTGCTTTTCCTACCGTGAAGACTGATTTTTCGACAACGCGTTATACAGTATATATTTAAAAAGAAAAAACAAACAGTGTATTTCTATGAAGTCTGATGATATTCATATTCTTGCTCAGTGTTTTCTGGTCTTCTTTCAAGTGATATGTAGTCAACAAACTTTTGTAGCAGAATCAATGTGTGCTACTGTAAGTGTGATATTTGCAAAAAAAAATGTGAAAAAAGAATAAACAAATGTTTTTTTCACCAGAAAAGGAAACAGTTGTCTTGATATTTATGAAATGACATCCATCTGCTTGGGTCAGAAATGTACAAACACTGAGGGGCAGATGTTTGAAAACAGTTTAACAATACTCAGCCGTCACCTACTGTACTTTCAACATCATTTGCAGTGCCCACAACTGAACTGTAAAATTCAAATCACATGCATAATTGTGAACACTTTTCAACGGCACAGTCTAGTCTGTGAACGGCATAACAGTGCAGATGCACTTCAATAGACTCACTGGGGTCGCTCCCTCATCACAGCACGGTTGGCTGGCTAGTTATTTCGAGCGTTTGCCAACAACACTAAAGCAATGATGCCTGAGGACGGAGGACTCTCTCTCTCTCTAAAACCGTTAAATCTGACAACAGACTTCTGGTCGTAAACAAGAGACTGCTTTGGCTGAACAGTCTCTCCTTCCGGCCGATTCCGCTGGATGATAGCTTTTGGCACAGTTCCAGCCCCTAGCCATCACATTATTGTCAAATTAAAATGAATGAGCATAACTCCACATTTGAAACAAAAGTTATCATGGGGCTGACCGCTTTGCCATTCCTCTGCACGACGCAACTGATAACGTGGCATGTGGAGATGTCGCACGATTATTGTGCTAGTGTATAGGCAACCTGAGAAGATTGGAGAGGAAGATCCTTAGGCCCTAAAAAGGGGGAATCCAGTAATATTTGTGCGTATTGTAGGAATTTAAACTTAGGACAGCAACGCATTACACTTCTGCCCACCGACAAATGTAATGTGATTACAATAACACCTTACACCAAAATACGGATACCACGCATATGCTGTAATACCTTATCAATCCTGTCATATCTGTGTGTGATAGTCCCACTTTGCCCTGCGTATGCATGAGTAAGAAACAGGCAGCTTGCCTGACAGCCGTGCTGTAAGACGCAAATAAAGCATGGAACAAACGCTATACATGCTACAGGTCATCCCTACAGTATGTTCCTCAGTTTTCCCCAAAAGGGTCCTATGTTCCCCGGTCGCAATACATACCGAGGCACATAGGACCCTTTTTGGGAAAAGCCATACAAAGTGGGGAACATAGGTACGCTCCCCATGTTACGCTAGCACACAAATCAAATCAAATCAGGTTTATTGGCCATACTTGCGCATACAGGGAATTTGATCTGTGTATTTATCCCATCAGTGAATTAGTGAATATACACAGCACACAGTGAACACACAGTGAGGTGAAACACACACTAAGCTAACACACAAACTAACACTAACCTTAATACAGCTGCGCTTGGGGAGCAGTGAGAGGTTTGGTACCTTGCTCAAGGGCTCTCAATTGTGGACTGGTCAGAGATCAAACCAGCAGCCCTCCGGTTACAAGCTCGAAGCCCTAACCAGTAGTCCACGGCTGCCCCACAATATAGCACACAAGGATTATGGGCCTTTTAATATTTCCCTTCTCTCTGACCTTCAAAATCTGCTGAACTGAAGACTAATCACTCTTATACGTTCAGTTAACACGTCCAAGCGCTGTAACAAAACGCAGTTACCCGGTGGTAACATTGGCAGCTCTGGCATTTGATTGTATCACGTCAAGACGGCAAATATCATCCCTGACAGAAATGTCAAACGGATGTCACGGCTGACATTACCTTCCGTCTGATTGCTATCTGTAATCACATCCTGCCTTATATCAGCAAGCTCTTCTGCACCCGCAAAGAGGCCAATTTTTTATTCAGAACAGGAAACGTCATTATCTGAGGAAGATATCCTGCGAATATGGGAAATTACAGCGAGAAGGGCTGTGACTAAATGACTTGGGGGCATGTCTGGTCTGTAATGTTTATAGCAAAGAGATAGTTCAAGGATCTCATCATGGAGGGATAAGAGCCTATGGTATGGGGTTGAAATGGTGTCTGAAGCCATCGCGTTTGAAGTGAGTCCTTTTTTATCTGTGCTTGAATGGGAGCAGAATGTAAAGAGACTCACGTCTTTGGCAAATGTGTTTGTATCGCTGATCGGAGTGTGTTCCCAGCCACATGCTGCGCGGCACAGAAACATGCTATGCACTGCTCAAAAATACATCTGTGGCATATTTTCTTTCCACTCCCAGCCCCTCTGACTCTTTTTCCTGATACCTGAATAATGTTGTTCTTCAAAGCTGCGTGAGGGAAGGGAGGGAGGGGCCGGTGCTTTGAACAGACACTCTGAGCCCTCAGGTCCTGCCCCGGTTCGGCTGAAAGAGTCATGGCAACAGCGCCCATTTTGAAAAAGCCTAAGTTACCCCAACATGTGTGTGTGTATGTGTGTGTGTGCGCGTGTGTTTATTGTGTGTTAGTGTGTGTGTATACTGTATGTGTGTGAGTGTGAGTGTGTGTCTGTGTGTGTGTGTGTGTGTGTGTGTCTGTATTGTGTGTTTTTGTCTGTAATAGAACATACCAGCCACATACTGTAGCTTATGGAAATTACTCTCTCCAAAGACATAAAATCAGCACACCCTTGACTCACGCTACTACCCTGTATTGAGTCAAGTGGCAAGAAGATTGTCCATTTCGAGTGAATGTGCTGGGAGCGCACACCTATCGTCCACTCAGTCGGGTGTGCTTGTGTGTGTGTGTGTGTGTGTGTGTGTGTTTGTGTGTGGGTGTGTGCATGTGTGTGTGTGTATGTCCACTCAGTCTGAGCACAATCTTCTCTCTCTGTCATTACATATAATGATGCATGGCCATTGTCGCGTTGGCTGTCATGCTAAGTGTAAAAAACAGCCCCCCACTGATGACATTGATCCACAGCCAAGGCGAGAGAATGACATCGTTTGCCAGCACCTGTGAGTATTCCCATGCACCGAATGATGACATCCACTGCAAATCAGTACGGCATCTGGATCTCCCTGCTGTCTCTAAAGAGGAAATAAATAGGACTGCTTATTTATCAAGAAATTGTTTAGAGGATGATGCAATTGTTTGATACAAGATGGATAGCACTTTTATATGCTAACCTGTCTGTCTCTGTCTGTCCGTATGTAGTCATTTACCTGGTTAGCCTCTCTTTTAGGTATTCATGAATTCAGATTCTCCCCCCGTAAGTGACAGGCAGGCAGTCTTTTGTGGTGGGTGAGGGGGTAGTAGGCTGTGGGCAATAGCATTTTAACGATGACTGTATCAAAGGCATACCCTTACTTAGCCATTCCATTGCATTATAAATGACACGACAGCGGCCCGTCGAGTGTCAGTTCACCAGATGTCACACCACAGCCCAGCGAGCAGGAAGAATTAATGTATGAAATCAGACACACCCCCCTCATACGCAGCTCACTCCCCCAGTGTTGCATATATGCTAAGCAGCGCTTCTTCCTTTGTTTCCTAACTCTCTCTCTCTCTCTCTCTTTCTCTCTCTCTATCCTTCTCTCTCTCCTTCCCCCTCCCTTCCTCCCTCCTACTCCTTCTCTCCTCTTTAGTCACTGTCAGAGGTGTGGGCAGTCCAGCCTGATTAATTCCACTGTGAATAAAGATAATTTAATTAAATTTCAGGTTCCCTTCCTGCCGCGGAGCAATTTCACGCCGACAACGGGATTTTCCACGGGACCACCACCACCACCAGCCGTAGCCGTAGCAGCAGCAACCACCCGCTTGCCCCCGTTTTCTCATCCCTTCTGTTTCAAGGAGGGGAAAAAAAGAGGAATTTGTGTTTTAAATGACCATTACGGCCCTCAACCTATCTCCATAAAATGTCCTCTTTTATGAGCGTTCAGGGAATTCTGTTCCGTCACCCATAATTGTTTGCACAAGACAGGGTTTTATCTCTGCGGAAGCATTTTATTGTCCCCAATGAGTGCTATCTACTAACTACTAACTATTTATTGCTCAATCATTGGCTTATTAAGCAATAATGGATGACATTTTGTGTAATGCAAGTGCGACTTCGACACTAACTGTTCAATTTAAAAATTCAATCATATTTAGTGGTAATTAAAGTAATCATGACAGGCAAATGTGTGTCGGAAAGAACTTTTCTTGATTAGTAATGAGAAATCTAACTTGAATAGTCTAATAGAATACAGGTGCAGCAGAGCCCAAAGACCATAATAGCCTACAGTATACTTCAACTGTGTGTACTTTATATGCCTGTAATGACAATAATGGGGTCCTTTCTAGACAGAGCAGATTCAAATGTACTAACAGGTTTGTCTTAGCCTGGCATAGCCCTCCGTAAGCTTCCGCTCTATTTTCATTTCCCAACAGCATTACTGGGTCTGATCCTATTGGACTCGATTTCTCA
This sequence comes from Sardina pilchardus, assembly GCF_963854185.1. Classification (NCBI taxonomy): domain Eukaryota; kingdom Metazoa; phylum Chordata; class Actinopteri; order Clupeiformes; family Clupeidae; genus Sardina; species Sardina pilchardus. Next base: position 10,888,434 of record NC_085010.1, on the reverse strand, counting down.
GGATGCATTCCATCCTGAACAATCAGCGAACGGGGGGATGGGGGGAGGCGGGCGTTAACGATGACTTTGAGCATATGCACGTTGTACCAAACGTTAGCGATTGGGTAAAATCAGGCCCGATCGTTTCAAACTTCAAGCGTTCACTCCTTCTGCCTGAAATCGATTCTGAATGGAGTAAGTCCAGACCCTGTACGATATTAGTATGAGGGTAGGTTTGTCTGGGCTCACAGACCTCTCCACTACATTAGAAAAGTACACGTTTAAAAGGCCTTCCGCTGAGCTTCAGTAGATCATTCTCCTTGCCTGTGTGGATGAGCTGTGGCTCTCACAGTTTGGTATGTTTGCTTAAGTCTTACCCATACATGGTCATATTCACCAACAGCACATTGCATTTGTGTGGGCTAGTGTTTTACAGTGACTGGGGTTAATTACATGCTTTAGAATAGAATAGAACAGATTAAAGTATATAAAATAGAATAGAATATATGGAATAGAATATCTTTATAATTATACTTTTGGAGAACGCCTGTGTTTAGCCCCTTATATCCTCTCTATTGGTTGCAAATTGATTTGTCTTGTCTTGTGCGAATGTGTGTGTGTGTGTGTGTGTGTGTGTGTGTGTGTGCGGTGACCCTCAGAACTTTTTTCTTTTTTTTTTTGTAATCTCCGAGACACATGAGTGGCCTTGTGGGTAGGGCCTGCCATCTTTGCAGCAGCATCTGAACCGAACAAAGTGGGCTATTTCATAGCCATGGGGTGTCTTCAAATGCCCACTGCTGTCAGAGCCCGTCAAAAAGCCTGTCATGCTTCACAAAAAAAAAGAGAGGGAGAGACACCTTGGTCTTTGAAACCGCTTGCAGGTGGTCTCGATTCCATCCAGGGGTTTCGACTGAGCCGCTAATACCTCCTCGTCGTTTTTTTTCCTGAGGTGCCCTTGAAACTTTTACAATAGAGACATTCACTGCCGTGCTACTGGTCCAGGGGATTAGATCTATATCTATCATTTTTGAAGGCTCCAGCAGGCTTCGTGCTGGATAAGGAAAAGGCTACAAAGGCCCTTGCTCAATGCTTCAAAAGACACAGCGAAACTACAGAAAAGAGGGACGAGGAAAGAACATTTGACAGTGGGATTTGGAATTGAATATGTCTGGAGGGCACATGTATTTATCATCCAGGTGAGGAATGAGGCCAGAGGTTTCGCATTTGATTTATTTTGGCCTTTCATCTGAAATGAAGAGACACAGCACAGGTGCTGCCTGGCTCTACGTACTGTACTGCATCAAGGACGAGGAGAACAATTTGATGAATGAAGAGCTCTGAATGAAGGCCAACATGTTGGCATGTTGTTTTTGACTTGGCCAAAAATAAACAAGTTTTGCAGAGATGAGACCAGTTCTGAAGATTGTGTGAGCCACCTTTCTGTGTTTGGGTAGTTAGTTTTGAATAAATAAACATGGTGTTTTTATTTAAGCTGTTTATGCTGTTTTTCTTTATGGTGGATATGCAACACAATTTTGTTCCACACTGCACTTCCTGAAGTGTTTGGAATGACAATGATAATAATAATAAAAAAAAACGCTTGAATCTTTTGTGTCATCACCTGAAAACTGAAGAGTTGTGTTGTCCCTCTAACTAACTCGTATTTACAGCCTCTAATCATGAAATATCAGGGTCATCTCTCATTTCCTACAGCTGTCTCACTTACCCAGGGATTGAGCTTGTAGTGTGCACACAGAGATCCATATGTTGGTCTCAATAAACACACACCTGTTCAAATGGAGAGGTGAGATTGTTGATGGTGTTGTGGTTGTTGTGGTTGTTGTTGTTGTTGTTGTTGTTTCAATTCAAAGCTTCACTGCATCGACCAGGAAAGAATTGAATGGATGTTCTCAACTGCATTGTTCCATCTGTTCAATGATTCTTATTCTATGGGTTCTATTCATTAGACTTGAGAAAGGTCATATAGGCCAAAACGTTGCTTTTTTTTTTTTTATTAAACTATTAGCATATGAGCTGCACAATTTGACGGTCTCCTTCTGTTCAGAATATTACATGTATCCCGTGACCAGCACCTCCAAAAAAAAAAACCTCAGTGCTTTTTTTGCTATCAGCGTCCTTTCGCTTCTTCTACTCAAAGTTTTATTCTAAGGATACCATCCAGTGTCTTGGTGCACTCAGAAATGAAACTGCATTTCTAGTCTTTTTCTTTTCCCATGGTCAACACCGACAGGCTTCCTACTGTTACTAGGGAAATGGTGTTTAATATTGTGGAAAGACCCCATTGCTATACAGCATGTGGAGAGATTGGACCAGCATGCCAGAGGACGTTATTAAAATGTATCTCAAGAACACAAGTGGATCCCACTGGATCTATTCATCCATTTGTTTGTTTGTTATTTACTCATCCAATATGCAAACAGGATGTGGATTGGGACAGCACTTACAGTTAGTGTAGGTGTTGTGCTGTGTGTGTGTGTGTGTGTGTGTGTGTGTGTGTGTGTGTGTGTGTGTGTGTGTGTGTGTGTGTGTGTGTGTGTGTGTGTGCGTGTGTGTGCGTGTGTGTGCGTGTGTCTGTGCATCTCATGGGGTGCCCGCCTTATTAAACATCCCATTCATACATAAATGAGTAGTCCACCTTCACATTACAATGTTTACCAGAATGAAAGAGTGATTAGTCTCCAGTAATGACAACAACATTACATTCATTACACCGCGGAGAATAGCCGTTCGTAATTACACCACAGATGCTGACGGATCGTTCTGGATGTCTTAATCAACACGGCAGAGAATAACTCATTGTTCCGTTTCGGCTCGCGTTTCTCCCGCGTGTCGTGGAACGACCCAAACATCACGCCAGGTGTGTGGGGGCTCGATCGCTCAAGACAGCTTTCCCATCACACCTTCATGCATAATCCAGCGGCGCATTTAGTTCTCTGAAGTACTTCATATATCATCTCCGCGACAACCACCTGTTCCGCAGCCTCCCTGCGGTCTCGTGACTCGCTCTCTACCTGAGCTGGCGGAGCATCTACCTGAGGGGCGCCGTATAGCTGGAGTGCGGGCGCCAGGGAGGATGGGGGCTGGGAGAGGGAGAGGGAGCGTGCGCGGTTGGCTAATTGATTATCCGCTGCTGCTTATTGATTTGGAGCCTATAGGCTCTGGCCAGCTGAGTCCACTTAAAGAGCTGGGGCGCTTCAGGAGTGTAAACACACACACATACACACACACACACACACACAATACTAATGCTCATAGCACGCACACAAACACAAGCAGCATGCACAGACACACGAACACACACACACGCACACTGATGCACATTGCACACACACTAATATACACACCAACAGATGGAGAGTTAAAAGAGAGAGAGAGACCCAGAGAGGCTTGGGTCATGGTCTTCTGTCATTCCAATTCATCTTCCTCAAAAATTACAACCCACCTTCTATAATGCAGCTCTCAAAGCCCTGCTCTGCTGTGCCAAATTACAGTGGAGTGTATCGACCTTCAGAACATCGCTATGTGGCCCTCTATTCATGGCCTGTGCACTTTTATACTTTAATCCAGCCTCTACCTGGGACAGTAAAAGGGTGCTGTGGACGATAGATGCCGAGAGAGATCAGAGAAGTAAGGACAGTCAGGATGTAATGACAAAGACATTTCTTTTCTCCTGTTATTTTCCTGAATTACTTTAATGCTCCACCGCACTTCCAGCTCAGTCCCCTTTCTGCAAGTAATACAGAAAGGCTTTTCTTCTCTATCTACCTCTCTATCTGCCTGTCTGTCTGTTTGTCGGTCTTTTAAAAACATAATCTTTTGTTTAACAGTAGGATTATTTTAGACATTTTAAAACCCAGCTTTACGCATCAAAAGCCCTAATAGGTGTGTGTTTCCTCTTTGAGCTGCCTGGTGTAGATCCTTAATGTAGGCCATATTCCTGTGTGTACTTGTCATCCAGGGACAAAACAGGATTTAGGCGGCACATTTGTCGAGGCAGCTGTAGCGACTCGGCCCGCGCACAGCATGAGCGGATCGGCTTTATCGAAAACGTCTCGCCGCCACCTCGTTCTGCTCGCTGACAGATCCTGTCATCGCAGTCGCTGTACAGCACTGTCACCGTGCCGGAAAAAATCCCCCCCTCTTGAACGGAGTTGCACCTCTTCCCTTCTATCGCTCCCTTGTTACCTGGCGACGAGAGTTCTGTTGCCGCGACACCCACTGTGAGCCCCTGGTGTGAAACATTCCAATTTGCCATGTGGAGGGGGTGGAAAACAATGGGAATGCTCGGAGACAGGAAATGTGTCGGGGACACTAGCGTGCTAGCTGACTGCCGCTAGACTGTGTGGGAGATCGACTCAGCCGGCGTGCAGGCTAATCCTATAAACGGCTCGCTATTTTTTTTCATATGCAGAAAAAGAGGAGTCATCTGAAGTTCAAGCCGAGCTTTGGAGGAGGGGGGAGAATAGATTTTTTTTTTCCAAAAAAGACAGACAGCAGAACCAAAGTTGTGCATATTTAAAGTAGAACATCGCATATGTATGTCTGAGGCAAGGACACAGAGTCACTAGAGAAGGAGACGACTTCAGGAACAAACAGAATAGTAATATTACCTTACTATGCAGAAGAGAGAAATAGAGCACAGGGAAAATGTGTGTGTGTGTGTGTGTGTGTGTGTTGGTAGATACATAGGAGAAAGTCTGTGTCAATATGGATGTTTAATTCATTGTGTTGTGCTTAACAGAGATGTGTAGACGGTTTCCTGAGGCTGTTTTCCTATAGTCTTCACACGTGTCTCCTTGAGACAGTGAGAGCTGACACAAGCGAGGACTTGTTGAAGAACCCTGGCTGCATGTGTGCCTGCAACATCGCTTACCTCAAAGCAACTTTTTGAGAAATACGTTTATTTGCTGTCTAACCAGAAATAGATTTGAGGACACATACCCGCCGTCTCTTCTCTGTGGCAATATCCCAGTCTGACATCATTAGCTTAGTTTAGCATTATTGACTGGAAGTCTGTTAGACCGTTAGCCTTGCTAACGTTATTCACTGAAATTAAAGGAGGTTCTGAAGGCTTTTCAGAGAGGATTGTTGATGAGCGGAAGTTCTACCAGAAAGACTCAGGAAACAATTCAGAAGAAGAAACACTGAAACACAGAAAAGTTAAAGGGCCGTTCTGTAACTCAAATAATTTCTTCGCCCATTTCTCACTTTTATTGTCGCCTTTTTCTCTACAAAGCTCCCTCTACTGCTTTGGGGTGCATATTTCACAACTGTCTTCTAATGAAAATGGTCTAACTCGAGGAGCGGCAACAAGCATGCATTTTAAAATCTCACTGCACGCAATTGGATAACTCTACTTTACTCTGACTGATTCTGGACTTCGACGCAATTTGGGTCACACTACGACCAAAAACGAAAGTTTTAGCACTGTCATCATCAGTTTACCTCACCACTCCTTTTTTTGGTTACAGATTCCTGAGGTAAAAGTAACGCACATCATTGCTCATTGCCAGGATATCTTGCGGACACAATTCAAATTGTGCTCTCACGAGAACTCTGGATTTTGAGGGTAGGCGATGAGGGCAATAATTGAAGAAAAAGATCTTGCCAATAAGAGAAGGCAGGGATGATGAAGCCCACCCCTGGATATCAATATAGGGTCTCTAGTGGCAGTGGCAGTGGGGGTGGAGAGGGCATCAGTGTTGATTCTTGAAAGCAGCAAAGCAGGTGAGGAAAAAGTGTGCTTGCTATTTCTTATTAACTGTGGATGAAAGTAACGATAAATCACATGTATTTGTTTTAAGCTAGGAAAACGGTTAGTATTAAGTTTAGCAGAACACTGTGGATGTTATAAGGTAAGAAACATGATAAAACGAGTTTCCTGTTTCTCACTTCTCTTACTGGGACAGTAAGTTCCAATGTTGCAAGGTTGGTTTTAAGCCTGGGGACGTAATCATTTTCACCGGAACAGATCATTTAATCATCCAAATGATTTCTATATGGGTTTATTAAGTTGAAATAGTTGCCAAATTCCCCTTTAAAGATGAGGGTGAGCCGCCTATTGGCTTGTAGTAATGAATGAGTGAATCTTTCCATTAGAATTTGGCTCAGAACTTTAGATTAATGCTCGAGAAAATTGGGTGAAACACCTTTATTCATGGCGTTCTCTGGTCCAAGATCCTTTAATTCCTAGCGACCTTGGTGGAAAAATGAAAGGGAGTGGCCTTAGGAGATAAGTCTACCTCATAAGGAAAGATGCTAACAGAGCAAGAGTCATTGAAATGTAAGTCTCTCAGGCCAATTTCAGGCATGTTCAGCGACGTGTGCTCTGTCATACGCACAGACACAAAGAGACATGCTCACGGCAATCAGGAAGTGGTGACACGGCTTCTTCTTTCTGTATCATATAAGAATCATAAGAGGATGGAAGTTCAAAGGCTTTGCGCATATGCTTCACCGTAAAGCCCTTTGTCAGGGTCTGCGGGTTTGACATGACATTTGGGTATTCAGACACCTATTTTAATTGGGTTCATTCACGGGATACATGGGAGAGAGGAGAGGGGGGAAGGGGAGAGGAGGGAGGGCGGGAGTGAAAGCTGACATACAGGCAATTTAGGCCAGTTCACTGCACATCAATAGTCATTCTGTTCCTCACGACTGTTCACACAATAAGCGTTATTAAATTCCCCAATCTGCTCCATTGTGTCTTGTTCTAGACGTTAAAGTCTTTGTGTGTCTGTGTGTGTGTACTGTATGTGCGTGTATCTGTATATGTGTGTCTGCACATTCTGACAAAAGCCCTGATTGAGAGATGTGAAAAAAAAAGAGAAAGAAATTGAAAGAAAAGAGAAATAAGTCAAGTGTCTCTCTCCTGCCCTTTGAGACGCGTTTGACACCTGCGTGCTTTCTCTCACCTCGTCTTGTACGCGGGGCGGGGTTGAGCTGGGTTGGGTTGCACCCGTCTGAAGCTGCTCTCTCATCTGATGCCATCGATCTCTGCTGGGTGAAAGAAACAGGGTCGAGAGCCTGGATTCTCGTGTTCTCTCTACTTCCTGTTTTGTGTTGTTGTTTTTTTTGTTTTCGTCATTTTGTTTTCTTACATTCTTGTTGTTTTTTCTTTTATGAGTGTAGCTGCCTTCACCCTAGACACACTCCCATTCCCTGAGGCTTGCAGTACTACTGGGAAAAAAGTGTTGGATTAACAGCTTCTGTGTTTGGTTCCACTTTGACTTCTTCTTGAGCTGTACATTTTATTTGGGGGAGAAATATTTTCCAGAACGTTGTCTGAAAGTGGAAAGGGAGTTGCAAACAGTCTTTGCAGTTGTGCGGATGTCAATCAAAAGAACTCTGCAGAGACAGAGAACAGAAAAACAATCTGCCGTGTTTTTGTGTGTGTGTGTTTGATTCACGTTGTGTTGTGCAACTGCTGCTTTAAAATGCGGTTTGAACCAGGCCTTGATATCTTCTCCGATCGTGACAAGAATTTACAAAAAAAAAAAAAACGTGGCTGAAGCACAATAGCTTTATATGAGAGTACTTCAAATAGTAACTCAAAATACTAATAAGAAAAGACAATGTTTTATTATGCAAATGTCCACTGTTTAACATTGCCCCTTCACCGCACAAACAGCAGATACCTTTGTTCTCCAAGCAAGCTCTGTAATATTCCTAAAAGCCACTTTATCATAAGTATCCTGCGTCATTCCTCTAATGATATTGATTTTATTGACGAGGGCTTGTTGGTGTAGTCGCACCTGCGACTGGTCTTGCGAGCACTGGCATCGGGACACACACAGTGTTCAAACACACACACACACACACACAACACAACACAACACATACAGATGGTCCCTCTCTCAGGAGTTGTCACCTAACATCCCCCTCCCCTATCCACCCCACCCCCCTGATCCCTTGAAGCTGTGAAAAATGGGAAACAAATGAAAACAAATGACCAGTGTCCACTCAATAAGATTGACTGGGCCCTTTTGCCATGGCCACTTTGATTGGTACTAATGAAGTGAAGCTCGGAAGTCATGCGAGAGGGATAATCCAATATCCTCCCCCACAATAACAGGACCTGATGCTAGCTTGTCTCTTTAATAGTGGAGTCTGGTTTTTTTGGAGTCATTTAGCATTTATGACACAAGGAGAGCCTGAGTTAATTGCTTTGAGTAATCAATGCTGGTGCTGCCGCAGCTTTTCTCGAGGCTAGCACATTAGGGATTAGCTGCAAAATAAGGAGGAATATTCCGGAATGGAACACGCTAGCCGTCCAGCGTTCCGTTCTAAACTCTGGGGTTCAGTGGAGTGTGAGTTGGCACGGAGTTCCACTGAGCTCCAGGGCTGGCAAATCTCAACCCACTCATCAGAGCCGTGTTGAGTTCACGGAAGCCATTTTGTTTCTCTTTCCCATGTGTGTTGGAGCAGACAACTCATCTCATTGAGGAATATGACGGATAGACGCAAATATGCACCGCCACAAAACACAAATGATGCAACAGCAAGAAACACACACACACATACACAACACAACACACATGCCATACACACCCCACACACATATGTACACACACACACACACACACACACACACGGCCACAAGTGACTGATGAACAAATTATCCGATGAGTATGGAAGGCAGCTACAGTACAATCCAAAACATAACAATACTGAAGAGCTTAAAGAAGGCCACACATAGAGAGAATGGGACAACAGTACAGTACAGCCAGACTAACAACACTTCATACTCCATAATGCTCAATACTCCATTCACAAGTGCCATTCAACCCAGTCAATCAAGTCAACTTGTTGCCTTGGTGTGTGATGTTGTCTCTCTTGTTCTTCAACTCTTCTTTCGTCATATACATAGTCTCGTATTCAGCCATGCACATCACTTTTGGCAGAGAAGCCAAGCTAGTTCTCTTCTTCCCAGACAAATGAATTATTCACCTTTTTTTGTATGTATTTCAGAAAATCTGCTATACACAGACAGACACACACACACACACACACACACACACACACACACACACACACAGAAAGTTAGGAAGAGAGAGACAGACAAACAGACAGAAATATACACGACACGACACACACACACAGACGCGTACAAACACACACATACACATACGCACACACACACACACACACACACACACACTCCTCTGCTCATCCTGCTTGCGCTGGGTTTTTTTGTTTTTCATTTCGTCTATGAAACAGCCAGACGTCCTTCGGCAGCTCTTTTGTCTTCCTCCTCCTGGAGATCCCTTTTTTCCCTCGTGTTCTGTCTGGTTTGTGTGTGTGTGTGTGTGTGTGTGTGTGTGTGTGTGTGTGTGTGTGTGTGTGTGTGTGTGTGTGTGTGTGTGTGTGTGTGTGTGTGTGTGTGTGTGTGTGTGTGTGTGTGTGTGTGTGTGTGTGTGTGTGTGTGTGTGTGTGTGTGTGTGTGTGTGTGTGTGTGTGTGTGTGGGATGAGGTACGAAGTGTGCCGTGGCTTTCTCCTCCAGGCCAGTTCATCA